>NW_019213245.1:0-148146 GCF_002532875.2 Varroa jacobsoni | reverse complement strand
ATATGCGAATTTATATAGGTAGTCTGAAAATATGCAGTGAAAATAGCGTTACTCGTTGAAAATATTCGCTTGATATAATTGCGCGAGCACTAGACAAAGTGTTGTAAACATCGTCGATGCTAGTGTTTCTGTAACAATCAAACACATTGTATAGCAGGCCATCGCTGGCTTTTGCATTAAAGAGGCAATATGTCTGCGCAATTTACAATCTATACGGGTGTTATTATTTGTTGGAAACTGCACCATTATTTGTCATCACGGAATTTCAACCAGTTAAACTTGAACGCCCCTGTGGCAAATTGGCTAATGACGAAGACCGATTGTCAAAAACTGCGATCATTAGCCATAACATAAGGAAGTTTGACCAAATGATTTTAGACTATCATCGAATTGAACAACGGCTGAGGCTGTGAGGATTTCGAAAGGACGTAACTGGACATGAAAAAATTAGCCGCGTGATGAGTGCGGCGTGTGTCTGCACACTAAAACAACGTACATCCTTGCACTTCAGTCGTCACAATGTCAAAAACTCACGAATCGGCGTCCGAGCTAATTGAGCGCTCATTGTATTTATCAAGTCTGGAACCCTTCGACCCTTTTCTATTCCTTAGACTTGAAGTTTTGCTTGGATGAAGGAGATCTTCATCAAATGAAAAGGTCGTCAAATTCATACACGCTGTATTTTAAAAACCAAGGCGCCAAGCACGAATGAAACGAGTTGAAGAAACGAGAGCATCACAGCAAAAAAACGCATAGACTTACAAGGGACTATATCGAAGCATAATATCGAAAAAGTTCCTTGAATCAAGCTAGAACCTCTTTCAAAGAATATAGCTTTGAAGGTTCTAAGCTACTATCCTACCGGCAGCATGAAGATTAATTCTGCTAGACTTTTCGTCTGTGTAAGGCAATGGAGCCAAGTTTTAGCACGTCTGTACACATCGCTTACACGCATGATAACAATTAACAGGTTCGCACGTTAAGCAAGGAATATTTCGGAAATAATGCTTTAGATCCCAAATGAAGATGTAATTTCTATGAATGATGGTTTTGTTGAATAGTCGTCACAGTCAGGAGGAACAGTTATAGCACATAGATTTTGGTGAGTTGATACAATATCTGTTCTGGTTTAAATACATAGTTGTGGGAAGCTTGCTGGATTTAAAATGGATCTATCTCTCTCTATCTATATCTAGATATATATTCACGACGTTTAAGCACATATGCAATACGTCAACCAAAGACCAAGTCCCACTTAATTGTTAAGCCAGCTATATACTGTTACTAAGTGTACATCGATTAAGTTGCAAGGGTACCCACACAAGTACCTTATTCGTACTCTCATGCAAAGTAACTGGTCTGATCTGTTTCATTTCGTAAATGGGTAGACGAGATTCGACGCAAATATGACTTAAACGGCACCAAAGGACCCCAACGATGATAAAGAGCAGGATAAAGACATTTTTGTTGGTAAAGGAAAGCTTCAGAGAACAGAACGTATTGATACTGATCCGAATGAACACTGACGAAACTTACCTTCGTTGGACTAACCAATCCTATGAAGGATTAATTTTTACCGCTTAGAGATTGAATAGTTCCTGTTTGCTTAAGCTACAATATCCTCTATGGAATATCATTATCTTCTATAGGATTTCCTCTTTGGCGCTAACAACTTTAAACGCATCTACTCGCTCTTAATCCTTTACGGATAGCCAAACCATCCATTTATAGCCGCCCTCATATTGCTAGCTTGTCGCTGGATCATGTGCATACGGTCGATTTATTCGCGATAGTTTAGCTTTCCCACGCAGCCTTATCGTTCACACATATCAGGTGAAAGTCCTATATCAGCGTACCGTAAAGAGTGAGCATATCAGCGCTGAATTTACCTGCGAAAATGCGCTAGCAGTAACCAACCGCTTTTTATGGGGATTATGGACTATGAACTAACGCTATCTTTCAACCTTACGGCTCTATCAGGACTGATTTAGTTTCTCGTTTCTTCGAGTGCACTCCTAGACAGGTGCTGACGGTTACATGGGTTCGCCGCTTATTCTCAGCTTTTCGGTTTTTTCTCTCCACCTGTCCCCTTTTCCAAAATGACTCCGACCCCCTTTCGCTAACGATGTCCGGAAGGTTTGCCCATTCGATAGTCGAAACGAAGTCAATTTTGCTTCAATTCACTAAATCTCCCCATAGGATAACGCCAATAGAAGTAGTAAAACAGCCATAGTAAGTGCATCCGCCCCACGGCTAGCATGTCAAGCAAGCCAACCTACGACAGGTGCGAAGAGGGTGCTCGTAACAGGCGCAGGATAGCGAGAGAGGATTGAACGAGCTTTACACTTTCAAGGGAATGACGCCGGCTGGCGAAGGTGAAGTGGTCCCGCAAAAGTCATCGCAACTGCTGCCCCTTCTTTGCTAGCGAACACTGGTCCAAAAGTAGGACAGGGCGAAAGCGCTGCCAAAGAACGGCCCAGGGAACTGCCAAGTCCTCAAAGTTGAAGATGGTGAAAGTGCCGAATAGCGACCGAGGTAGACCACGTTAGTGGTGGGGGAGGCATTTCGACCTTTGAAATCTCAGCTATACGGATGAGACAACAAAAAGTAGGAAGGACTAAAAAGGGCGTGTTTTACGAGACATCACTAGGCCTTGGAACTAAGCTAGCGGCCGACTGCTGGTGGTTGCCCGTTCCTACTCGGCCTGCTTCTCGGCTACCCCGCACCCGGGTTATTCTGGAATCCAAACCTCGAATCAGCCTGCACAGTCTTGAACCTTTCTAGAGATTTCCCCAAGACCCCTCTGAGTGGGAGAAAGCCATTCCAAATAGTCAATTAGATAGAATTCCCTGACGTATTTGAAAATGTCGCCCGCCCGGTACGACGTCCATTTCCAATTAGATGTAATATATTGAAACAGTGTGCTGTGACACGTTCAGCTAGTGGCTCAGCACAAAGTATGGACCGGCCAGCAAGTACTCGTTCAAATAGTCGACGCAAATATACCGGCTGCCAGTCTATTGTAACTCGGTTACTTAGTCTGGTTTCTTTGAAGGAACGCAAGACTGCCGCGGAGTGCTATGTCAACTCCAGAGAGTAAAACCTTGCTTATAATTTATAAGTGAGAGGTAGGACTACGTGCGGACAGATTATGTGGTACATACTATGTTGGCAGTGGTCTGATCAAGTCCCTTTAGTGAAAATTGTCACATCTCAAATGAGGTGCGCACGCTAGGACAAGGGTGGCGAGTGTGAATCGCGTGCGAATATTTAAAAATTATAAATTTAGAAAAAGATATTGTTGTTGTAAAAACTAAATATACATATAGAGTAAATACAAGCTTTTATTACAGACAGATTACTAAAATTTTAAGTTAACAGCAAAATACTATGCACTCTTATGTAATAATCAGAAATTCTTTCTACATATACTCCGCTAGTATGGATTCTTCATATAGTTAGCCGCCGTGCATTTAGCAGCTTGATACCATGTAGGGTTAGCATGATTTTATGATATTTTTGAAAATATTTCGACGACCCTATCCTGCCTAATACATATCACCCCTGAGAAAACCATCTATAATTTAGGCGCGGGCCGTGCAGCCGTGCATACGAGAGGAATTTTGCGTAGGCGTCCCCTCGTTCTCTGCAAACCAATCCTCTATATTCATATTGGACTATAGTGTAGTTAGCAATAGGGTGGTTGAAAGGTAGCTTATTCGAAGTGTTCAAAGCACTACCCGATATTGGTCTATAAACTCGTGTATTTCTGATACAATGCATGACTCCTAAGATTCTTGCTAGAGGACTACAGGATATAACGATCTTTTGAGCTTTCATTACCACTCTACTCTTTGGAAGTGTGGAAAACGAAAATGAGACGATGATAAATGAGAAAGCCTCCTAGCAGAGCCAGATATGATTTTGGCTGACTGGCCTGGATCAGTGCCTGTAGTAGCGCGACAGCCTCTTACGTGTAAAGGCGAACAGGACTATGGCAGCGATTTGATCCTGGCATAGGAACAATGGAAATGATACAAAAAAGCTCCGATAATTTTTCAACCGTCTTCTGGTAGATCTTCATAGTTTGAACGTCCGCGTACGAGCTATACTTGTTTGTAGCATATGTACATATAAGTCTGCGTTTCCTGGCGAGATCATACAGTAAGAATGTCAACTGCACAAGTTGTTTAAACCGTAAGCGCTCCTATCAAATTTCAAAGAAAAATAGTAATTGAAAAGAAAGAATCCCTCGAGGAAACGCAAATCTGCACCTAAAGCGACTAGGGGAGAGTGTTGGTCTGCGCTAGACATCTTTGCTATATATATATACACATATAATCGTCAGCGAAAACAGCGGTCTAGTAGGTGATACAATTAGCATCTGTCACCAAGAGATGCAAGATGAAGGCGCCTTTTTTGATAACTTTTATACCACTGACCATCTACATTAATCAGAATCAGATTTGATAGTTTATCTGGAGCTATTTAGCGAGTGGAAAAAGTAAATCATCTAAAATTAGGAACGTTAAATGCGCCTCTTTTTTTTTTTTTTTTTTTACTGTTCTAGGCCCTTTTCAACAGCTTCAATTTACATTAACGTTATTGATGGCGTATTCGAGAGAATGGACAGTAGAATGTCCTGCGACGCCGCCTTTTTAAGGCATGGACATCACATGAACGTAACATATGAAACTGGACTGATCGCTCGATTCTGTTGTTTGATCTAGGCCTTAACCGACCGAAACGAGGTCGTGCTCGTTATTTGGTTGCGTACCACGATATATCTGGCAACATGTGGCAACTTTCTTCCCAGCTAAAATTGCATTAATAGTAAGTGCCGCTAATATTGGTTGACAGTCAGATTAAGCCCAGACTTGTTCGGCGCTGTTATTGTATTCACGTTCTCTCCTATTTGTCTCTGTTCTTTAGTAACAACACAACGCAGCTCGTTTATGACTACGATGTCCTTCAAGCAGATATTCTGACGGCAAAAGTTTCACAGATCTGTAACTTCAGTGTTTTCGTTATAATCTCTTCACACGTGTCTCGACGAATCTCATACCAAGCAAAGTCGATATTGTTTTGCTTCGTCAGTCCTCCGTTTGAGGTCACTAGATCTAATAATTTTCTAATGTTTATTCTCAAAATTATAAACACTGCCTAAATCAGTGTTTTTAATAATTTTTGTTCGACTATACCATTGTTATTGTTTTCAAGGAACACAAACTTCATCATTGAGCGTTGATCTTTGGCAGTAGACAATATTGTTGCCTCTAAACGTATTATTTTATGGTAATGCTCAATCAGTTCATGGTCGCTTGTAACAACGTTTGCTGAATTTGAAACATTTCGACCTTTTTCCAAGTACGCAGTGGTCAACAACATTCTATGTACAATTAATTCTATAACATAAGATACTGATAGCCTTATCTTGTTCTATAGTAGTGCTTTCAAGCCCAAAAATCGAATATCATTATTTCGTTATAGATAGCACATAATATAAACGATTTTGCTCAAATGTAATTGCTAGGAAATTGCCACGAAACCCTGTACCCATCAAAAGCGCGTACTTTAGAAAGTAACACTAGGATGATGAACAAGTTTGAAGGGGCAAGCAGTGAAGGTAAAGCTTCAGCAACGTTCCATGGCCAAGGAAGTGATCGATAATGACCCTCATCCAAGCTCAACCACTCTTACCTAGTGGTAAGTGGCTCAAGATTCCTAGCCACGTCAGCAGTATTACCGATGAGTAGTCTGAGCCTTCTAATTCTGATAAGCCAATTTGAGAGGAAATTGTTCGTCGGATCCAACCAATCACTCTTTATTTTCATCGCGCCCTGAACGCATCCATACACTTGGTAACGCCAACAAACAAAATGTCAACGGAGGCCCTCTTATTCCTGTAACGTTAAAGCGGCTGTGCTGTCAAAATGTACCAAATTTAAGTGCGTTTGTGCGTATAAGACCAATGAATAGGTATTATGTGTGTCTGTGTGTGTCTATACTGATACGCTTGGGATAGAAAAGTTTGCAATGTCTCTCATTTGAAAGCTTTGTTCGTCATGCATTATATATAGTCTTTGGCCAGTCAAAGAAGAAGAAAAAAAGAAGACGGAATTGCTTAGAAGAAATTTCACACACTGATGAGCTTGATCCAAGGTAGCACTGGTCCAACACAAGATCTTCGTATACGATTCCTTCACCTCAATTGCCTCCATCCGCTTTTCAGTGATACCACATGTGACGATACCGTCGTGTCGTAAAAATCACGTTCACACCGCTATGTTAAGAGAGGCATTTATTGAGGCTAGTATTTGGTGACCCTCCCCTGGCTACGATCACCCCTGCAGCCCAGTTTGGCATATTCTGAATGCACCTTCACGCCTTCTCCGTCACGGCCGGGTCCTGCACCCGGTGATATGTTCATGATCTCTTGTCCGTGTCCTGACCCGCGATCGGACTCAAGTCGGGTGAATTTCCAACCATGGCAGAATCCCACCACCAATAAAGATAAACGCCTTAGAAACACACATTGACATGGTTACCTGTGATGCAGGAACACACGGGTCCGATGTAAGGTCTTTTCGTATGGGTTAAAAATAATTCGAAGAAAGGAATGATAGTTGCTATACAACGTATCGAATCATCAAAAACAAACGGGCAGATAGTTCAGGTGGGCGAATGGCTTCGGTCAAACCCGGTGGTTTTTATTTAATTGAGTTGTGACTATACTTTATAGTTAAAGTGATCGGTCGATATTAATCTGTGTACATCTAAATTCGATTTTTCATTCGCTCACGTCATATATCTCAGTAACATATATTGTTGTCATGCCAGCGTTCAAGATGTCCTGAAAGCTATTTCAAGGAAATGGCCAATGCTTTATCGATGCCCAGACAGCCATCAGAATACAGATCGCCCAGCTAGGAATAAGCCAGAGTACGACTTCCCTTATCGTTGCTCATGTCGATCTGCTTCCTATATAACCTGTTTTAAACGTTGCCCTCCGTTAACCATTCAATCGCTTTTCGAAACCATACTGTTACGACCTTATCCCGTTGAATAGCTGTGCACAGCCGTTCGTCAACTATCAGCACAATGTCAATGAAGAAGTGAGAATAGTCACCCACTTGGGAATCACCGCCAAAGTTTTGCAAAAAAAATGGGTCGGGACAGCATACTCGTCGAAGAGGGTATCTAGAAGAAAACGGCAGTTCTATCGGCATATTTGATTGTGTTTTTCGGCTTCGTCACCGTTATGAGATAGCATGTTTCTTCTAGTCGGTCACCGTACTCGAATATCGTTTGTCCCGATAAAAATAGACTTTAAGTAGAGCAGTAGTTCGATTTGTTAACTGCGCCGTCAGACCATGCCAGTAACGCTCGTACGTCCGAGATAATGGTCGCCTATACTACTTGTGTAACATGTACGAGGAACTGTAGAAAAAAACTGCGAACCGACCCGGGCTAGACCCAGACTTGGCCAAGGTCTATTTAATGTTTGGAACAATTGAATCAGTTTTGAAATGACTGAATAATAAAACATAGGCCCTCACCATTCTTTAGAAATAGCGCGTTGTTATCCGTTAGAATGGAAGTTGAACTTACGTGTACAAAGGTACAGTATATTGCTTGACGAGAACGCGGGTTCAAAACATTGTCAATATAGCTTTATTATAAATTAGATATAGGCCGATTTTTCCAAATTTGTTATTAACATTTTTTCATCTTAACTGGATTCTTTCCGAGGATATACAATGGACTATATACGGGAATATATCACAAGAGTCTTATTGATTAAATTACTGGAGACCCTAGTAGCCTTACTATGCCTAATGGAAAACATTTAGCTTGATCATTCATGGATTTAAAATTTGATCAGCGATTTGACACAAATCAGTCGACTATAGGTTAGACTAAGGTTGCAACAGCTGTTTCAGTGAAATCGAGACTTTTCGAAGTTTCGCGGCCTTTCTTTCAAAAATAATGTCGACTCGACTGATCCGACGGCTTTCCATAGCCGACCTCCCGAGCGAGCAGCAGTCGGCAAGCGGGCTGAAGAGGCCCCTTGAAATCACCTTCTATCAACTCATAAGTGTTTCTCCCTAGGATTTTTATTTAAATAATAATGTTATTTATAATCTTAATAAGACCCCAGATTAGCCTAGTAAAGTCCACCCAGTGAGCGCTTGGTACTATACTGAAGAGACAATTCCGACAACTTATTCACACAGAACTAATCCCGAATCTATATATGTGCGTATAGATAATACGTTCTACAACGTTAACTGGATTCTCAGGATTCTTTCATGTATGTCATAGAATCTATATCATCGAAGCTATATATATATAACAGATGTAGAAGTCTCAGATTCGACCACCCAAATATAAGTACTTGAACAGATCCCATTAGGGTATATTAGAGCCCATATATTTTATTTAGTTTCCGCCTATTTCAAAGTAAAATACAGAAATAAATTTAGCCTAACCTTATTGTTTGAGACCCTTGTTTAGCGAGCGTACCATCTTAATCATCTTCCCCATTGGGGGCAAAACCACAATAAATCTTCCTTTAGTGCGAACTTCTGGCGGATTCTTCAAAAATCGACAAGGCCCTTTTTGCTAAGGTGAACCTGAGCAGGCCAGCCTTTGTCGGCGGCGAGTGTCTAGTGCAAAGCGATGGGCAGGGACGAGCTGAAAGCATAAGCGTCGAACACTCGGCATTCCAGTTCTCACAAGTGCAAAGTTCTGGCTCTTGCCTTTTTGCCTAGGCCAGCGTCATTAATTTCACTATATTAGAACGACGAGCAGTGGTATTCCAGCAGCTCGAGACCCTTCATGTTCGTGTTGGATATTAGTCGGGCGTACATTCCAGCACGGAATGCCGCGAAGTCAGACATGGTGGCTGGGCATGATATGGGATTAAAAAAAGGGGCCTAATTCTTATGTATATTCAAACACACGTTTGGGTCACTATATTTTTTGGTGACGTTTGGCTTCGAGCAAATTTATGTGAATGCGTTTGCCTTATGTGAGTTTCCGGATGTTGGGGTGTTATTAGTGGTGCCAACGGCAAAAACCTATGAGATAGAGTTGATTTGTCGATCTTGCCAATGACGCCTGTATAGTAAACGATTCGCTCCCTTGGATGACTCAGTACAAGTAGGCTTGTCCTTTGCGGTTTTCAACAACCCGGCCGGACATACACATTTCACTGGTGATTCCATCAACGCTAATTGTACCGTATGCGTTACCATTTATCAGTTGATCGCACTTTTTGTAACCTGGTCATAAAAACTGGTTATTGTAAATCGCGCCACCGCCTCGAACCATTCAACACCGGCGCATGGATTTCAGTCCGAAGTCACAACGATCTCTGCAACGCAATAACTCTCACACAAAATTCACTGGCAGAAAAACTTTGCCTGAGTAAAGGCACTTCCCGCTGCTCTGGACAGAGCAAACAGCAGCGACTGCGACGTGGTCGTGCAAAGTTCTAGGGCAGTGTATTCTGCTGCCGTTGACCCATTTTCTGATTGTCTACTGAACCCAGTTATCTATTCATACAGGACAAAATAAGATCATTCGGCAAATACTATACCATCGTGTTTACTAAACATAATTTACGTATAGCACAAAAACATGAAACATTTATGTATGCAAAGATGTAGACGAAAAAGTGGAGAACGGCGTATTCTAGCAGAAGCTTCAAATATTTACTGTCTAACCTAGGCGGAGTCGTTCGGCCATTGTTGCTTTTCTCTGCGGAAAAGTTACTTATGCGTGAGTCGCAAACGGAGCATCTCGTCAATTGAGCAGGCACGTACGGCAATGTATCATATATATATATATATATATATATATATATATATATATATAGGAAATGCACCTGGTGGACGAAATATACAATTTTGTTACGTGGTGACCACAAAAGACCGGCCCATGGATACTTGCGGGAACTCCTGATGTATTATGAATGCTTTCGGAGCATGATTCATTTGATCGAAATGACAATACAGTTTGAAAGATAAGTTTAAAATAAGCATCAGGTGGCATTGATGACCACGTAACTTAGCGATGTCAGAGGCGTGCTCGATTTGGCTTATAGTAGCACGGCAGTAAACACATGAAAATAAATAAACACTTTAAAAAACAAGAGTGACAAAAGTATGCCCTCCCTGCGGTTGAAAATATATATCCGATTCCGGAAGAAGTCCGATTCGACGAAGTATTCTATATTTCTGAACTTTACAGGTGGATGGGCACATATCTCAGGAAATCGGCGTTGGCGTCATTTGAAGCTGAGATTTCTAGCAATTTTGATAGCTTTGTTAGCACGCGCAGCATTCAAACAATATAAGATTGTCAACACATGCACCACATGGCCACTAATCATGATCATGGTCAGAAAATGAGTGATTATTTTTATCCAAATTATACATAATCACGATAATCCTTTTCTCTTCCGAGACGATATGCAACTTATATGAGAGTACTTGGGCTGTACAAAAAAAAAACCCGCTTCCATATGGCGCAGAACTTATCATGCGGCTAGGGTAGACGAACGAAGATCTTTTATCCGTTCAACTCGACAGTAAATGATTTTAAAACGTGGTATTTTCTAACTAGAATCATTGCTCCTTGTAAAGAAAGAAAAAAAAAAGCGTATTCCGGCTAACTCTGTTAGCTTCTTCGTTCGAAGTCATTAGTGGCCTACACAGCCCCATCTGGTGGAGCCATGTGGACCAACGACGAAGGTGTTTCCAGTCCCTGTATATCTTGAGATACATTAAGTGTAGTTAGCTCATTTAACTTTGACTAATGTACTGATATAGTTTTTCCCTTTTGTGGAAGCGTTTTTCAACGATAACGCTGGATAAATATGCGCGTATACACACATACAGGGGTGACGAAGAGTAGAAAAGTTTTTATTTCACATCCTACAAAGTAACAGGAGATCGCAAAGCATTGCAACGGAGAGCGGATTCGACGGCACACGTTAAAAGTACGATTGGCCAGCCCTTAGTTTTCATGCTAAAATAAGTAACAGCTTTTTTTATTGAGTATATTACATACGTGTTTGTGTTAAATCTCTTCGTCAAAAAAAAGACTTTGTGTCACCAAGTTAACCATATCTTATAATATTAATCAATAGAATTGAACGACCACAGTTGTAACAATTGAAATCTAGGCATAAACTAACATCTATATATAAGAATTAGCGGAACTGAGAGCTTCTACTACATGTGCGCTATATACATTTTGTATTGTGTCACTTTTCATTGATATAAAATAGAGACTATTTCCAAGCTATTTTTAGGTTTAGTTTATATATTCGTGTGTGTATGTGTAGTTTTGACGACTTTTCGGCTGAAAATTAAGTATTTAATATTTTAAAATAATATGCGCCTTTTTTTGGTCGATTACCTCCATTTTTTGGCGTATCACCGTGCCGATTCTGTGCTTTCCAGGCTAAAAACTATGACAAATGATTTTAGCATCCTTGTTGTGGAACAGTCTGAAGATGCAAGATCCGGGCTATACGCTGGATATATCGAAATTTTCTCTATTTTTTGTCGGACAGCTGAAGATGTATGCCGTAATGCCTTCTGCTCAACAGCTTGTCGATTTTTCGATGGCCTGTCGTAATCCTGTTAGTTGTTGACAGTATAGATCTGAATTAATTATTTTGCCCGGCTGCAGTAGCTATTAATGCACGATTGCCTTCAAGGCTCGCAAACACACAGCGTTACCCTTTTGGCCACAGATCGTTAAATATGTCCTTGCTTTGACCGTAATCTTTTCCGTGCGTAATCCATTTTACATCACCAGTGGCTAATCGTCTTAGGACCAATTTGATTCAGTTACGTTCTGTAGAGTTTCGCCCATAAAAACACTGTACAATTGGTGTAGCTCTCAGCTAGTAAGCCCTTTTTTTTGGCCGGTTTCCTTCAAATGCTTTAAAGCCGCTTGATGATGATGATGATGATGATGATTCACTGACGATGTCGGGACACCCCACGTGTTGGCCTTACTCATTCGAAATAACTTCATCAACTTCCTTTATAGCTGGGCGACCACTCCGAGAAGCATGCTTAGCACCCAAATTCGCAGAACGATATCTTTGTTTTACGAACGCATTTCTTTTTTGGGCCTGGGCAGTATCTGTGTGTTTATTGTAATATATAATGACTCTTTTCGCAGAAATTTCATTCATCTTCAGGTCACTCTATCTTCGGTTCGAGTTAAGATACTTCAGCAATTCTTAGTGTATATAAAAACCGCAGCCCCCAGATGACATTAACACCGATTCATTTTACATGTGATATGTATCCCTAGAATAATCTAGTTAGAAGTACTCTTAATACTTCGGTCGGCCGATCGACCGGCCAATATGACATAATATAGTATAGTAACAAAATGATGCTAAAATATGGGTTATATAAAGTGCACTTGACAGGGCGACAGCTCAGAAAACTTGGGCGTTTTTTTATTAAATAACACTTCTTGGCCTATGTGTAATAGAATAATTATTAACTGAAAAGAGGTATAATGAACATTTTTTGCATTTCGTACTTGATCTTCTAGAAGAGTCCTCTGATAAGCGTGACGGACATTTTTGCGTTCATCACATGAAGAATTGTTACATGATTGTGTTTATTATCTAATCCTAATTATTATAAAATATCTTAAAATTAGATACGTTTGTATTATTCCTTCAAGAGTAGATACAATTTTAATCTAGTTAATTCTATTTAGTAATAAGAAAGAAAATTATTCTTCTATTCGTATTGTAATAGTGAATAGTTTTATAAAGTTTAACACTAAATGCGCATACTTAGATTTTAGAACTGTGTGGGGTTTATAATTATCCCCCAGTGGTTCGTATTTGTAATAAGTTGAAGTTATTTTTTAAAAATCAACGTGTAGTTGAAAAATTATTTGATGGCGGCTCCCACTAAAATAAAGATTTTTGAAAGTGAAAAGCTTCCAAGACGGTTGCAGCCTGCATTTCTAGCAGGAACTTTTTATCGATGAGGCTATTTATACTTCAGGCTATTTAAACGTAATTCTTCGGGGAAACCTGTTTGCCTAAAATGAAACAGGGGTGCACTAGTACCATCACACAAATGCCAAATACTGTTACGTTATATCTGTGTTGAATAGGATAAGAGATTCAGGCGAGGAAGGCCGTGGACTTAGAAAACGTTGCTGTTACTGAAATCGTTGGTTACAGTTGTCACTCAGCGGTTTTCATTGAGAGGGTAACTGACGAGGCTTAGGCCTGAAACGTTCTGTTTAACACTAGTGAGAATAGTAGCACGTTTTGGTCGTTCATCATTCTTCTTGGTTGGACTAACTGTCAGGTTATGGCCCTGTACTTGATCATAATATTACGATTCAAGCGCTCATAATATTTATTTCATATTGGAGTTAGGCCTTAAACGCTGCTTCGAGCTATGTTTAAAGCTAGTAACTACTAATTTCTAAGGACTAGAGCAATCTCCGATACATCTTCAGATATTACAAGATTTTTGCTTTAAATCACCGTCCGATAAATATTGAAAGAGAAACTTATCAGATTAATAACTCATATCGACTTGGTACTAATCTTTTTTTTTAAATGAATTTTAGCGCAATCTTACTATGTTATAAATAACTAAATAAGAAGCTGTTTGCAACTTACGACTTAAATAAATAAACTAAATTACAAACTTAGCGAACGATTGGAGCCGCGTGACGTTGTTGGTCTCTTCTTCCTTTAATCACCGAGATACAGTCTTATACTTACCGATAAATTTGAGATTCATAAATCAATACTATCCCCTGTTAGTACGTTATTAAAGCTTTGGGATCAACCCTAATTTGAGGTTCTTTCCCTATTTTAGAAATAGAAACATAAGAGTTTGTTAGTTCTGAATCACGGCTAGTTTTTAAGCGAAACTTTTATATCATTTGTATTGAACGTAGAAATCCGTTAAAGCTTTGTTTGATTCGGCACTAACGGCCCATATGCACAAGAAGGAAGGTCGTCAGGCAGAGAAGCGCATTTACTGGTTCGAGAATCTTCCCAGGTTTGAGAGAAAAGAAGCTCATACACAGTCAACCTTAGTGATTTAAACAGAGTCTTCGACAAGGCTAACTATAACTTACACTGAGCAAGTTACGTATTAGAAGTAGCACCTTCAAGATAGTTAGATATCATCGAACTGGTCGAAATCAGTATTTTCTACCTTTTTTTAGTTTATAAAAAGTTATCTCCTAAGTATTATATTACATTTACCAGTTGGCATTGCAATCGGTGCTCTAAACCATAGAAATAACAGATATAATGATAAATTGTGCCCGGTCTATTATACTCAAATGATCCAAAAAAGTCGTTTGTCGTTAAAAACCTTTATCTACGCTCTAGAAATCGTAAATCTTTAATTTAGCGTGTTGAAGAACAAACAACAATTTAGCGCTATTAACGAAGAATAGATAATATTGACTATCGCTTCCGTGAAGATCATGTCCAATACGTCATAAATATCGAACTAAAATACAAGCTTTTCGTTGCAACTATTATACAATTTTAGTATTATCTTCTAAATTCTTTCGAATGGCAAATCGGACAAGGGTTGCCTTTATAAAATAGCTACAGAATTAAGTTATACGGTGTATTTGTTTGTTATAATCATCTGAACGTATGTTTATTGAACGTAGAACTAGGGCTATAGTCAGTAGCTCTTGTCATGCCTGGCTAAAAACAGTAGAAATGCATAACAAATTGTTATCGATTGCGTTTTTTAAAATTATTTCTTTTTTAATAAATCTCAGTTGTCTAATTATGTGCATCCTTTTGGTTACTTAGTTGTTACTAGTTATTTTTTTGGTCATTGCTGGCGAAAAAAAAAAAATTGAAACAAATCAAATATACCGAAAGCTTGTTAAACATAATATTATGTTAGAAACGATCGAATACACCTAAGGAGAAGATTTTAGAAACCGCTAACTGTATATCAGTAAGCTAAAGCTTGATTTGATGGATACCCTTCGAGATCATTCTAATCAAATATTATTAGAAAGAACAACAAAATATACAGTACTAAAAAACCGTAAAAGTTGAAACAAAAATTTCAGAGATTATAGTAGTAAAAGATTATAGTATTATATAGTGTATTATTATTATTATAAATGCACGCTGTAAAAAAAAACAAAGGTAATCTCGAAATCTCCAGAACGCTAACGACTACCTAAATTAAATAGAATTAGCACACTAGTCCTACGCTGGCCGTTCGCTTTGGCCCGAATCTCAAACTTCCCCTCAAACTTCCCCATTTGCTGAATACGTACAAAAAACTGAGTGGGAAATCATTTCGTATATATGCATAAATTGCCACGACTGCTATGCACAGGTTTATTATGTCTTTAATACGCAAACGACGCCAGCACTTGTTTATCCGTATCTCTATCGAGTACTATTGATAGGATAATTGAAAAATTGTATGTATGTCAAAAATGGGTTCAGAATCGGGAAGAATAGAGACAAATTGTCATTCCCGTAGGACTCCTTTCGTGAACTGGTATTTTGCTCTGATTCTTAAACGGCATTCGAGATTCACCGAGTTAACATCACCGACCACTTCGGAGACAGAAAACCATAGGCTTTAATGAAAGGTTTTATAAGTTGATTACCTGGACCTGGGAAAGCAAACACGAGCTTGCAATTTATGGTAAAGAATTAAAGTGCCACAAAAATATTTACTTAGGCCTTTACCATTTTCGTATGTGTGTGTTTTGTACTGCATTCAAAGCTAACGATGCGTTGAAAGTTTTATTCGTGGACCCGTTGGGGAACACACATGCACAATCGAAGCAAAGTTGAGGCAGGTATGAGACTGTCACAAACGAAAATTATAGGGCTTACCAAGTGTTTTTTTATGCAAGAAAATAATGGAGGTAATGCACTTTGGGTTCGGAACGTATGAAACATAACAGTTCAGCGGAACCAACGCAAGGCTATCTTAGCAGAGTGCAACAGTATTATAGTAAAACGTGTAAACAGCTTTATCTATCTGGAGGTGATAACAGGGTCTAATCTTAATTAAAAACTACATCTGGACAAACAACAGAGCACCGTACGGCAAATATAGTCGTATCAGCAAAAATTAGCGTACACTTAGCGTAGGCTCAATAACAATTGTCTGAGAACAATCTAAGCTATAGATTTGCGCCGTCGATGATATAGCGGATTTACAACGGGTTTTCTTTTAAATAAAAGGGACACAGGAATGATTTGGGTTCGGCTCTCAATGTAAACATAGCTTAATTCCTAAAAAGAGAACAAAGAACGGTAACGATCGTAGTAGTCCGTACACTTGCTCCACCTTCCCGATCGTATGAAGTCCTATCTTAGCAGGTCTTCCTAATGATTCTACAGATAACTACGTGAGAGCTATTTCTAGGTACGGCACGCACCAACAAAAGACAAAGATTTCGAACCAAACGGATGTATCCGCAAGAGTCTCTCTTCGATGGAGCACTTGCGTGGGGCCCAAAACCGTTACGTTTTAACTCGTCATAGAAATCAATATAAAGGCTTATATAAATACGTCATCTAGCGTCACAGAAATTCCGAAATTGCACTCATATCCTACATGTTTAACATTTTTGTCGGTATAGATCAGTATAATTGAAAGTCATCCAACCATAGAAACTCTATAGATTTCTGTGCCTGAAAGCGTTTGATCCTTATTCTTTCACGATTTTGATCTATCTGCTATAGATTTCGACTACACAATCTAATATCCGGAGACTCTGTAGAAAGTTTATTTACAGCTGAACCACTAAATACGCCTTTTCGATAGGAAAATACGCTTTGACACGCAGTCTCTGTTTAATCTTCCCAGCTGGACAGTCCTTTATTTCTTTTTACACCACGATCAAAGTCTTATCGCCACCCAATTCAAAACGTTTCCTTCTTGGCTTGGTAACAACAATGGTTTGACAGCCTAGTCAAGATTATGCCTTAATTAGCTGATACTAACAAAGAGTCTGTAGTTTTTTTGGGTGCCGGAGAAACAGATATTTAAAGACAATGAAGCCCAATACGCGCCCCTAGAAGGATTACAGAGACGGAAGTGGTGAGGCATTGTAAACCGAGGGTCGACTAAGAAAAATGTTTTTCTGATTAGTGAATATCTTGGCGGGTTCGTATTGTAGTCAAACCGCAGTTCGTTATTACTTTTATACGTATAAACAGCCCATTATAGAAAATAACATATCTGACTTAGATACAATACGCATATATCTCTTATATAGTCGACTCTCACGTCGACGTTTATTACCTTAGTGGGATCGGAGACCTAACTCGAATCTAGATATTCGTTGCCAAACAGCATATTCCCACTAATCTTTTGCTCAAAAGATATATCATTCAATTTTTCTCGGCCACAAAATCTTTCCCGATCTCACAACTCTCCAAAGAAAGAAAATGCATCGTCAGCTTACATAGATGTCTCGGCCTAGACAACACGATCCTGCTAACACGATAATGCACCTTGGTCCCCCCGCTTACCAGACTTGAGAAGGCCTAATGTAGTCTAGCATTTGCCTGCTAATCTTGGAAACACGTTGTAGTCTAAGTTCAAACAGGGGCATAGAACCACTTCATTTTGTGCTGGTAGCCAGCTGTCTACTGGACGTAAAATTCCAAACACAGAGCTTCGAGACAAGCTGTCGAGCCACTCTAAGATGCTCCATTGCGTACCGCAAGAGGAAGTGCTGAAGGACATTCCTAGAAGAAATTGACTAAAAACCCTAGAGACGGCCATATAAGATCATAACGGGTAGTCATCATCAATGTAAGAATTCTCGAGAAGGAGAACCTATTTCTACGATATCAGGACTTCCGATGCGAAACCTATTGGAGAGTTAGGCTTGAAGACGATGACACGAAAGAGATGCCTCCAGTTATAACTGTGGAAGTTTGGAACGCAGCAAAAGGGAAAGGGTCTTCGGCCGAATGGCATCCTTTTTGAGGCAATAAAGATTTTCTTTAAAGAATTCGCAGAAGGAATCGTGGACGTAGCTAGAAGGGTTTTCAGGGAAATCAGATTACCAAGTGACTGAGAGGAAATAGAAAAGGGGCAATAGTGGCTATAGACCCAACTGTTTGATCAGCACCGTCGCCAAAGGCTTCAAAGTCATAATACAATAGCGACTTTGGCAATTCACAAAAGAAAAGCCTGGTTCGCTCTTAGACACGCAGTATAAGATTCAGAAAGTATTAATAGGCTCACACCGCTACCCAGTGTGTAGTCGAAAAAGCCAAATTGGTCCCCACTATCACGCTAAGCATATGTGATATCTTCTTGGCAGTTCTCCTGGATGCACTAAACGTTTTCAATAGCCTTCCATGGGGCTAACTCTAGATATCATGGTGAGAAAAGGGGTACCTGTATATCTGGTCTGGGTTATCTGCGATTAGATATGGGACAGGAGAGTCACAAACAGTGAATATGAAGGCGGGAGGCCTACAAGGATCTGTTCTTGGTCCACTTCTGATGAACATAAATAAAATATGATGATGAAAATATTATGCAAGACTGGCGCATACGGACGACTTGGCCATCACTTTTTAAGCCAAATCCGTGCCCGAGACTGTAGATTACGAAAACTTCGAGCGTTGTTTCGAAGCGGATCCTGAATTCAGACCTTCCACTGGGCCTTAGGAGGTAAGCGCAGCGGGATTCTATTTACTGGAAAAAAGGAGACCGATTAACCTACGTCTGAGTGGTAGAAGACTCACGATGGTGAGTGAAACAAGATATCTAGGAATGCATCTAGATAGACCACTCTGTGACGAACTACATGTAACGACAAAGCAGCGAACTCGATAGCCAGAATTCTTCAGAACATATATAAACCGAGAGGGACAAGTCGTGGAATACTGGTGATGTCTGTGATAGAGTAGATAGCTCTTGTCGAAGCGTCCGTGCAAATGTTAAAAGGTATTACACACGGAATGGAACAGGAAACTCCTTCGAATGACACAGAAATTCGTTGTGTTACGCAAGCCTATCGCATGGTTAGCACAGCTGGAACACCAGTTCTTGCCAAAATCCTCCCTTCACTTGAATGTTAACAAAAAGAAGCGACCGTGAGGCAGAGGGGGCGATTTATCAGAGATAAAAACGACAGAAAGAAATGCCACAGTAGCAGAGTGGTAGATCGAGTGGACAGCCGTTCCAAGCGGTAGTCCATCCTCTCGTGTAAAAGACCTTATACTAGACATTCAGAAATGGTTAGATTGTCCGAAGGAAGATATTTTCTCACCCAGGTTATTTCAGAAAATGGAAACTTTCAGACTACCTGTTCAGAATCACTAAAGCTTTGTCGGAGAAATACCTGTGTTGCAACGTGGCTGTAGCCCACATCCTATCGATGTGCTTTTGGAGAAATCAGAACAGCAATAAAAAGAAAGCTAGGAATGATGTAAGTCTTCGACTACAATCTAAAGGATACTGGCCCTCCAAATGCGCTGAGAGGTAGTACGTAGGACTGTACTGTTAGCAATGGTAAGGTTTACTCAGGTCAGAGTCGGTAGATAGCCCATAATATCCGTGGGGTTTATGATTTCGCTATATATGACCTTTTTCAATTGATGGGTAATTCGACAATGACAACAATGAGACAACGCATAGTAGTAGGTTGGCTAAACCTCTATATTTCTAGTTTTACCGTTAGGCATTCTATCAAACGGCTGGCTGCCAGCACAAACGAAGTGTGTCTACGTCCGGGTTATCCAGGCTATCGGATTAGCTCGGCTACTGCCTGGACACTTACGAGTGTGTTAATGAAATCCACAGTCGCCTACAAGCAATCTTTACTAGAAACTTTTGAAAACACCTCAAGATGGGAACTTAGCTGGAAACGCTTTTTGGGATAAAACAAGTCTAGAATAAGGCGTAACAAATACCCTAAAGGAACTAATATGGGTGATCTCCTGCCTAATATGTCCTTCTAAAAGTGACCGATAGGATCTCGGCGAACACCGTTAAAAATCCAAGGAGCCAGAAATGCAGCCAATGTAAGAAGGGCCCTCAACCAACCTCTGCTTTCTTTTCGCTTGCATTAATTTAACCTTTCTGGCTGGCACTGGGCTCCTAAGTCTCTATCCCCTCTGTATGCGGCCTATTCTCTCTAAGCAGACGTTCAGTCTCTGCTTATTTTGTCCAGCTGCAAAATTCTCCTTTCCCTCAGCAATCATTTAAACAGAGGAGACTGTGCGACAGTCAAAACTCGTTTCGGGCGTAAGGGGATTGTTCTTAATGTGCAAAAAAGTTGAAGTTAACGCGTTTTTCGTTAGGCATATGTGAAACCCGATGATGTATGATATGTATACTAGTTCATTAAACCCATTGCAAGAACACATTGGCAGGTGTGTGGCTTTAGTAAAACAGAACTTGCAGACATCTACCTATCTGGAAGTAATAATATACAGTAACCTTTTCTCGTGATAAGGGCATAAAAATGGTCTAAATTCAAAATCTCATGTATACGTTTTTCGTAACGTACAGAAGCATACATCAATTTAATATATGCAAACATGAACTGGGGAGCAACTATCGTCGTATAAGCAAAACATATACCCTAGAAGATTGCGACTTGTCATATACGACGCACTGATTCAGCATTAGCCGAAATGTAGACTTGTTCCCTTGACGGTATTTACTAACCAAAGATACTAAGGGGTGGTCCAGGTTCAAACCCAGGCGTAAACATCTCTTAGTCCTCAAGTGCAGCAAAGAATGCATAAAGATGGTAGAGGTAATCACTATCACTGCTCGTCCGCTCTGCTTCGATCGAGTCCCCATTCTTATGAATCGCTAACTTAATACTATGCAGCAGCACCAGCAAGGACGGTTAGCTAGGAGTCAGCTGCTGAAAGTTCGTTTGAGGTTAAGGTAAACTTAAGTGGTAAAGTAAAGCACTGAAACCAATTATAATTGTACAGGAAGTAAAAACGTGCTCGAATAACACAGACAACCAATAATGTCAATACTGAAAAGAGCTCATCGAAAATTGCGATCTCATGATCAAACTGTGTGAGAAGCTAAACACTAAGTGACCTGAAAAGAACTTTTATCATAAATAGGAAACAGCTACAAATATTTTAAAAGTGATCTCTGGCATGCGCCATAACTGCTAAAAAAAAAAAGATGAGTTTCCGAGAGATGGAGTTTCCGAGGAAGCAATGACATATCGATTCACTTGGCTTCCGGACGTCCATCGTAGAATTAGACGGCTTCATACAAGGAAACATGACTGAACCCGAGATATTACGTTTACCGCTCTAGTAACCATAGCTTCTAATAACTTGTAGTTGTAACTTTAAAAACACTTATAAAGTCGTAAAAAAGACGCTTAAAACTGCGAAAATAAGACAACAGAAAGGAAGGTCGTCAGGATCCATCGTTACGTAAGTAAATAACAATGGATTAAGGAAGCTCCTAAAGCGTATAGCCGGCCAACACGAATTCATGCTAAAAGTCGCCACAGAGAAAACGAACGGGTAATTTTGAAACAGACAACTTTAGTTTAAGTCAAACTAGTTAAAGAGAGCGCTTACGCTGTCATACTCAAAAAAATATAAAAGAAATCGGATTCCAATAACCAAAGTTTTTAAATCCATTAAAATGAGCTAATATTTGTGATACTTGCGCCAAACCCGAACGCCTACGACTCCCAATGGTCATTATTCATGGAATAACGCACCAAATTACAAAGGAAGCTTACGCAGTACCTTCCTTAAAGGAAAGTAAAGGAATTGCCTGGTATTAATAAAAGAAATATCGAAATGAACATTACTGATCTCACGATTAATGACTGCGAGGCATACAAAGGTATATTCAAGCAGCACTCGTTCTGATCAGTAAATGGTCCCTATGCCCAGTCTCAGAAGTTCCCGTTATGTTGCTCTGAGGCCAACAATTAGGACAACGCACAAATGACTGTAAAGACAAACTGGTTAATGAGCAGCAGTGTCAAATGCAGAATGTTAGGCTGTATTGGGCGAGAATACTAGAGTCCGACGAAATGCTATAGTCTGCTACACAGACAGCTCCATAGCATAGCCACCGTACGATGCATAGGTCTTAAATCAAGAAGCAGCGTCAGCACTAACCTCTGAGCGTCTCAGAAATGGACGGTCATAACCGAGCAAACTTCGCGAAAATTGTCGTTCGTGACAGGCAGGCTAGCAACAGACAGACAACTGATAAAAGCGGTTTCAGTTTAGTCTTCAGCAAAAAAACGAAACGCCTCCTTTCTCAAGTCGACCGGACCAGCAGTTAAATCTGTCAATATAGTGAATGCTTAGCGGCCCAAGCGCAGTCCATAAATTAGTGGTGAAGAAAACAGAGGATACACGACCTTATAGAGAAACAAAAGCATCTAAAAGGAAACCCAACCTGTATCAATAATGATCGAAGCTCTGAATGAGACAATCGGCATAAAGCTGTTACAATTCTCCCAGAAGGTAAAAACCTGGAATGGAAAAATAAATAAAAATGGTATGTAGCAGGCAGATTCATCCTAACTCAAGATCATTTCGTGCAAAGCATTGATGTAAACTAGTTGCGAGGTGTAGAAATTCAGCGGGTCCTTTATCACAGACAGAGGGCGAGTTCCACACGTAGAACCAGCACATAAATAATTTGTCTAGCTCTAATTATTCGAGAAAATTCGAGTACATATGCACTTGCTGGAAGCCATCCTTAGATGATACAGGTGCAAAAACAAATAGCAACGTCTAAAATATTAGAAGGGAGGACTCTGCGAGGATAATATATATATATATATCGCTGATATGGTTTAAACGGGTTTTGCTAGAAGCCTGAAAAGCCAGAACTGGAAGCGTAAACAACGAACTTTCGGCTTTTCTTTCCCCTTGTATGAGTACTCGCCGAATGGCCTCTGAAAGCTCTCCCTCTACGTTGTTTACCGTTACGTAACTCGAAACGAACAACTTGAATACGAAAACGATTACGTATGTCTCGCTTCCTGAGCTGATACGCGGCCTCTGCTTGGCCTGCCCGACTGAGTATTCTTTCTTCAGCACAATACAATTTTCTTGCCTCCTCTTTCCTCTGCTCTCCGCAATTAAGCTTTAATTCTCTCCTAAAGAAAGAAAAACGACATCGTGGTCCAGCGTTCACCGGGCGTTTCTTTAGTTAATAGATATCAAAGAAAGCCTGTAATAGTTCCATCGGGTAATATTGCCGAAACTCAGTGCTCACAAACCCGATGGCGCGCGCGTTAGAACGCCTCGAGGCGTCCCACGGTAAGGGTCGGTAAAGAAAAAGTATCTTTTTTAATTGGTGAACATTTCGGCAGGTTTGTGCTATCATTTGCCCGCGTTTTTCATATGAACTAGCTGTCATGGATAGCAACATATTTGAGTACGATAGATACGTTTTATGGCGGTTTACCTGATACATCGAGTTCTCCGGAACCTGAAGCCTAGCTCGACCCTAGATATTCCTTGCGTGTTCTCACTGATTTTTTCCCCCTCTAAAATTTCTGTCATATTGTCAATGTTTCAAAGAAACTAAAGATACTAGGATATCACATTGATGTTAGGCTCCGATACTGCTACAACATGAATACAGTGCAGTGTCCGTAAAGTGTTTACTTACGAAACATGGTGACACCTTAGACACGTTCGAAATTGTCTACCCAATCTAAAATTCGAAATTCTGATTTAAACTGTGGCGAAGCTTAAAAGTCTCTGGACGGGTGGTATGGTTTATTTACGTTAGAATCGGCGCTTCGTCGATGACTTCGTTGGGGTTCGTAGCTCGAACCAACTACGATATCGTCCTTTGAATTGACGCTGAATTTAGTAATATCATGTTCACCCGGACCAAAAAACAACCGTAATAACAACGTAGGCGAAACGCTGAATAATAGAGCATTTATATACGTATTTATAAAATCCATTATAATTTTGAAGTATTTGTAACTTAGTAGGTGTGTGCGAAGTCACTGCTTCCAGCACAAGTACAACAGGATAGCGGTGTTCAACTAACAAAACACAATAACATGCAAACTCTACGGCAGATTTCAGATTGACGATCTAATCAGATTAACAATTGAAATTACCGTACGCCTGAACTAATAATAAGCACCAAATATCAGTATACTATCATACCTTTACGATATTATAATACCACATAGCTAAGCGAAATTCATTCAATCTCCTATCAGAACAACGTTTGTTTGTCTAGATTTACTATAGAGATGGCGCCTCTTGTACTAACGGTATTAACTAACTCACTGCTGACTCATGAAAAAGGTCAAGGCATAAGAGATTGACGGGCACCAGGCCAGGCTTCGATAAATTTACTAAATGGCCCAAGCAGCAAGATGCAAGTAGATTTTTAATGTTTTCATATACAACGAAAGAAAATCGTACAGTCATCTCGTTTCGTTTCACGCACCGTCTCGCACAAGTTCACCTCAACTTAATGACCCTTCTGCCAAGTTCGTCAGAATACAGTTTCACCCTTAAGCTTGTGCCATGTAGCGAGCACCGACTGGCCGTTCTATAAGGCAGATATTGAGAGGGTTCCGCTGAATCCCCGATGTCTATCGGTGGGCATCAGTTTGAAGTGAGGCCTTCTTGCTCGAAGTTCGATCGAACAGCAACTATCAGGCGGGCGATATCCTCCGCCAATACGTTGAAAACTTAATATTGAGTTCGTGATCTCAATGGAGCCCAACGAGGATGCTATTATTGATAATGACACAAGCTCCAACTGGATTTTTTTAAATTAAAATATGGCTGCGCTTAGGCTTTATACAAACGCAGCACACGGGAAGGCAAATGAAACAATTGGTAAATCATTAAACTAAGCATTGTCTTATCTGTCTGAGTAAATACATCTGGATTATAGCCCTTTATGCAGCAACCATTGTAGGACTTCTTCAGTAGATTTGATTTATTCTAGCGATGCGACCTCAAAGATATGAAGGCTTGCAACCTATTCGACTGAAGCAAAAGTCGAGAATAGCGACAGCAAAATTCGAATTTTGCCGCCCTTTATCGGCTACTTCGGTATGGTTTCATTCGATGTTGGCCGGCAAACGCGATGTTTCGACGGAAAAAAATCCTCGTTCATCTTAACGATCTAGATTATCGAGGCGCGTTCTATGCTCAATGCAGTGCGTTCTGCCAGATTAACTCTATCGAACCTGAAAAGGCATATGTTTAGGCTAAAAATCTATTCGTGCCTAACCCCAAGCTATACATTTCACAAAAGTGTAGGTGTGTCTGGTTTTGATAAATG
This sequence comes from Varroa jacobsoni, assembly GCF_002532875.2. Taxonomy (NCBI): domain Eukaryota; kingdom Metazoa; phylum Arthropoda; class Arachnida; order Mesostigmata; family Varroidae; genus Varroa; species Varroa jacobsoni. The sequence goes on along the minus strand of NW_019213245.1, from coordinate 122,806 downwards.
TTTTTTGGTAGCTTCGCTATAGATGGCCAAGCTTAGTGCTAAAAAGTCACTGTGCAGCTAAGTGAAGCTGAGTAGATGTAATTAGTAATCATTGAGGCCCGATTTTACTTTTTCCAAAAAGTCAAAGGTTTCATTTTTACTTGATCTTTTACTAAGTGAGGGTTCGTGCCAGGTTCGTGTCGAATGCGTTCGCATTCGTCACGGAGAAGCTAGAAGAGAAACGAAGAAGAAAACATAATAGTTGGAAAAAAACAAAAAAAAAAAACTTTCTTTTTTCCAAAATCCTATTTGAGCTTTAATGGGCCTGACTACCTTCCGTCTAATTGCAGATACTAAAAACCCTGGTACCCAAACAGGCTCTTTCGGATTTGAACAATCGAATATTCACTTTGTCTCAGCTTCAGTGATTTATCTATTCACTTAACGTTCCAAGCCCAGTTTTCGGTCGTCACGTTTATGTGTCCACGTACTTATGCATTTAATTTTGGTTCGAGTCTGAGCATTGATAGACTTCGCCCCGTGCTGGGAGTCAGCCATCCGATGGAACGTCTGACGCCGATACCGGATGTAAAGCTCCTAACATAGAGAGATATTTATAGCAAATTCAATGACTTGTACCGTGAGCTGCATCAGTTTCAAAATATCCTCTCGTTCCCGTGAGAGATTATTAAATAGTTACTGATCGGACGTCGCGGTAGCGTTTAGTTAAGCTTGATAATTTCGACAATTCATTCGAATCTATTGAAAGGTGGATCAATGTCTTTTCTTCTTGGAATAGGTTTGATAGATGAAATGGAGCGTGCATAAGTCGAAGGTAGACTCTGATGGGGCCCTGTACCTAATTAAACCTAAACTAAATGTACCTATAATCATCAAATCGTAAACATTATTATTATTATTATTATTACTGTATCCTGCTTTGAACATGAATAATGAAATGGACAGAATAAACACTGATAAACAATAGCAAAACACAAAAAATGATTAAAAAAGAAAAAAAAGAGAGAAAGAAAGAAATTAAACTAGGAATTGTTAACGAACCATTATTAGGTCTATAAAGCTATATAGCTCGGTAACATGGTGGTAAGACGGTATTCGTACTAGCCATTGGCAACGTGTTGACCTGTCCCTATGTTATCTGCGACTGAAGTCCTCTGAAAACGTAGGGCGTAAAAAGAAGGCCCTTGTCGTACGCTTTCGTTACGTTTTGATTTTGCGCTTTAAGATGACACTTTTATAATAGCTAGTTAATGTACCGTATGTACTGTTGATTCTTTGGAAACATTGTCAACTTCTTTTCAGACGTTGCTGTTTATGTGTAATTCAATATTTTTGAAATTACAAAATAGCCGGTTAGTTCTCTGGTTTTGCGGCCTCGTGCATAGTCAAGGTTCTGGCAAAAGAAAACGAAGACTATAAAAACATTTTGTCATTCTTTTTTTTTATTTTTTTATTTAAAAATTTGTAAGATTCTCCCTAGTGTGTTGATGGGAATTCATCAAGTCGATGTATTTACAGCAAAAGCTCCATTGCAGAGCGAGGCGGCGATTACCTGCAGCATCTTATCATGGTCATTCGTTCGAGAAGTCACCTGAACACTGCGCCTGCACTACAGATGCCTTAAAGGCTATCATCGGAAACATAAAACAGGGCTGTGTTAGTACCAGCATACGAGCGTTGCGCACTACTACGCTGTTGGCCTAATCAGGAATTCAGGAAAAGAAGGGGCAAACTTCTATGTTGAAATGAATGAAGCTGTCTGAGGAGAAACACGACCTTTCAAAATGCAATCATTAACACTCTTGTACAGTTTCCACCCTATCACTTCAATACAGAAGATATAAGGAGGATATAAGATAAGGAGTCTGAGATATTTCGTTGAAAACTACCACAAACCATTGCACCGTTTATTTACCTGTTTGCTTCTTCCTTTAACTAGCGATACAATTTTACCTATAACTGTAGAACTTATATTTTAATAATATTTGATGCTGGTGTGCTACTAACGCTTAGAGACGAATCTCAGTGATTTATTTGGCCTTATGAGTAAAGCTTTTGACGTAATCAGCTATAGGGTTCGGTACTAAAAATGGCGTCCTGTATTTACTATATTTATTTCTTTCTTCTTATATTTCTCAACTAACAAAACAATAGATAATTCTTGATTCAAATATAAAGTGGAAAATTTTAAGTTCGCCTTAAAGGCAGCTTTCCTAATTCAATTAAAATTGGTCTGTAAACAATAGATAAATATTTATCGCTTAGTCAATATTGACTACTAACTATCGCTTGAAGGTAATTAAATTAATACTTTATTATAAGTTCTGTATAGTGAATCATTATCTCAATAGAGCAAAGTAGGATCTCTGGAATGGTTTAAGTTGCAGATCTGGTCTACCAGCAAATGAGTATAAGAGTAGTAAATAATCCTAGGGAATGATAATATAGAAAGTAACTTCTCACACTTTTTTCGCCGTTGGGGGATTTCTAAATTATTATCCGTACTGTACGGACTGCCTTGAAACTATTAATCGTGTGATTCTTTTCCAGACAACCCCATTTAGATAACGACGATAAAAGCCTAGATAGAAATATAATTGCCAATTATTATTATTATCATAGTATATAATTAATTATTCGCAAAGATACGATGCATACTAACGGTGTGGACCGCCACGTAAAACCATGAACTACAAGCTTTCGGCTGACGTTGCTAGTTGTCCCTAGCCCTATTTGCTTGCAATCCCGTTTCTCACGACGATAACAGCACTGCATTGATTAGGACTATGGCATTTCTACGAAATGACCCCATGAAGCCCTAAATCAATTGAGACCGACAATTTTCAATATAGACGTCGCCCTTTTAATGCCGGCTCTTTGTACGGCCGGCGTGTAGAACCACAAAGCAACAACTTATATATGAATATATAGCCAACATCAGCGACGGCAATTATTAGGGGGGCGTTTTGCAAGGGGCATCGCCCTAGAAGGCCCCGAGGGTTTTCTGCTTGAGCAGCTCTTGGCTCTAGCTAAGGGGCCGTTACAGCCAGAGTTATTATAGTCGAATGTCAGTATATGGTGTATCTGTGCAAGTAAAAGGTAGCGGCTTTGTTACGCTTAGATCCTTAACGCAGCATTCGCGGAAGGTCAGCGTTACATGGACGGGCCATAGCCGTCTTATACGATTATGGGAGACGATAAAAATATTAGCGGAGCCCGTAGCAACAGCAGTTATGGACATGGGGAGAAACTACATCGGCTCTTGTTCATTGTTGTGCAATAGATGATATGAGAGCAGGCATACATCGTTGCTTAGCCTTTCTTTTATGTGTCAGAGACGCGTTGACGCATGTCCCGCCCGTAAGGTCTACGTTGACGATAGTAGCAACAAAATGGATACTACGACGGCAGGGCTAGTGCTATCGTCTACTGGGCCATACGATTTTTGTCGTTTCTGAGAGATGGCTGCCTTAGAACTTCTACACGCATTCTCGAATTCGCCCTAGTATAGTACAGTCTCAATTACTAATATCCGGCAAACAAAAACCGTCTATGCAATAGGTTTAATTAAACGAATAAACAAATAACAAGCGTATATATTTACGCATTTCTTGACTGTCATTACTCGTTCTGCACCACTTACAATAACTTTTGCTTTTCGCAGACGATACAACAAAACCTAGCAGTATTTTCTGATGTGCAATACCTAGGCATCCGAAAAAAAAGCTATTTCATACGTAAACATTGTTCTCCCCTGCCCGCGTCTGCTGATAAAAGGTTCGAAGAACTCGTGGAACAGCTGCCAGCCAACATAACTTTTTTTTTCTTTCCAACTAGGGGAAGTCTCGCCAGCGTTACGATTTATCGTACGCCATTGGGTTAAGGTGTATCATCGAATTACAGCAGAGTTAGCATAATGTGTCTTTCTATAAGACGTCATTTCATACATGTACATACAGCTTATTCTCTTGTTGTTTAAGGACAAACGAAAATGGAGATGAACTCAGATATAACTTGGTATTATTTCCTCATTGGCTATATCTAGACTAGGCCGCTATTCGTACTAATGGAAGGTCGTCTGTCCTTCCTGAGCATCGCTAAGTGTCTAAACGTGATCAGGATATTAACGGTTCTGTTGGTTGGCTGTTTAAACGAGCCTAAGCTCGGATCTTCACGGAGTAGGAAAAGTGCCACTTTACTAAGGACGAATAACGCGCTCATAATTGCCTGTTTTCATCGAACAACTTACTTATCTTTAACTTTTTTTATATTTCTGATATTAAGACCGTATCTAAATATTTTTGTGAGATCTTTCATATGTGCTAGGGGTGTAATTTGTGACGATGATGTTCCTTCAATATTACTACCATTCAACCCGACTGCTTCAAGGGTTGCCCAATCATTTTCAAAGTATTTATCCGCAAATAACTTTTCAGTAATGAGCACGTGCTAGGCGACGTTGGTCGTCGTAAGTCCTTTACGATGCTGTTCAAATACCCCATATATACACAATATTTGGGCGGAATAAGATTTACAAAGAAGGTAAAAGCTAAAAATTGAAAAGGTGCAAGGAAGCCCGATAAATCTCAGAGAGACTAACGGCAGGAGCCTAGCTGATCTTGATTGACAACTTATATGTTTCTGTTTAAAGCGGCTATTAATTTCTCCATGAGAAACAAAAAGGGCTTCAAAAACTGTTTCGATGCATTTTCAAGTTCCTAAAGTTTAAGTCGTCCTATTGAGGTTCTTTCGGTTCACGTAGAAAGGTTTCCCCGAACTTTCCAGTAGTAGTCGCGTAAAAATGAACAAACATCAATTTCAGGTAATGCGCTTTTTTATTTATTGTTATGGTGGTCCGTTTAGCGTTCAGAGATTGCGTAGCACCCCATCTAAGGTCGAATCTTAAAAAAGACACACTATTATTTGCTATGATAAATTTGCAGTATTGTCCTGAAGAAACTGTTTTTTTTTCTACTATCCAGCGTAGTGGATACTTGCTGCACAAATAGCCGTCAAATCTTACAGATTCAGCTGAACTACCCCGAATAGACACATATCTAACTAGTATTTGGTTTTACGCGTTGGTCAGCTATGTGAGCGCGTGGCGCTATTGTTACTCAGCTCGTAAGGACCATTATTACGACTCCTAACCCGAAAGGGACGTGCAAAATTCAAATGGCCTGATTTATAGATTGCTCAAACAATAATAGTAGGTGTTCGAGCGTAGTCTTAACTGGAGTTTAAAATGGGTCAGCCATTTTTTAAAACATCCTTTATTTGATAGCCCTTTTATATCCTGTGTTTATATCATGTGGTAAATAATTCGTTCATCGGAAAGCGGTTAAAACTACAATCGGCCAATATATAACCTAGCTGGTCACAAAATGTAACTACATTTGATCACAGCCCGAAGTATTTTAGATGAACAAGTTGGCTTATGCCGCCTTCTTTACATTCCCCACTCATGAAGACATTCAAACAAAGCTCATCGCCGATTATATGGTAGAATCACACCTTATTTGCGTGGTACGTCTTTCGAAGTAATGGGATCATTCTTTATTTCCTAACATAGAAAAGCATTCCTCGAAGCCTACCCCGCAAGCGTATGTCTCGTAACGAGTCTAAATTGACCCTTGCACAGAAACAACTATTGTATTTTACATCTACACGTGTGTTTATCTGCGAAAAGCAGTAACAAGCTCCGCAGTAGTAATAACGCTTTTTGCTAGGCTATCCGGAATTATTTAGCAGGTCAAAAGACTTTGAAATTAGATAATAGAGGACAACAATATTTTAGCTATTTCAGATGTAATTCATTCAGGTGTAGTTTAGATAAGACACGCCTCAACAAGAGCTCTAAAAATTTCATAACAATAATATATACATGATAAGGTATTATCATACCTTATTTTGTTATCGGTGGCGTGTTTAAGCGAATCGACGAGGTCCCGAAGTATGGCTACCTCCTCTATATGTTTTTTCCTCCCCATTTCCCTTTTTGAAACGATTCTAAAAGTAGGCCTTTCCCTCTTTAGTGTCTTCCATAGATTCACAAAGCGCAACATAGATTTCTACGATGAATGATTTTGAGCATTAAGCAATATCTTTGCCTTCGATAGCTTCAGTTAACTTGTAGTCATTCATAGCCAAAGACTTCTGAAGAGATGTTTACCCAATTTTATCGGCTAACGATGTGTAAAGTTTCTTTTTTTTTTTTTCATTCGTTAAATAGCTTTAGACAGGCTAACAGATCTAGTTGTACAGGTAATAAAATCACCCGTAGCTACCTATATGTCTCAAAAACTGTATAGTGTGAAAATTGTTCGATATTTATCGGCCTGAGTAGCAGTACGCAAATAACCATAGGTGAGTACCGCGAATACTCGTAACCACAGAGGTGTCGAGGGGCCACTAGAAACCAAAACAGCTCCCCGCTGCCTACGTTCTCATCAGTTGACCGACCCGACGCCTGTATACCCACCGTCCATAGAAGGGTAAACAATTCTTAGGAAGCATTCGGGTCGTTTTATTAGCAGTGGCCCCGTGGATTATAGAGATGTGTCTTAAAGCATTTCATGATTGACAAGCTGGTCGGTGCGGTACTGGGCCGCACGACGGGACACCTTAGTCGCTAAAGTGACGAGGACGGCTTTTACGTTCATTTGCGTCATTTTGACCGTCACTTCTGGTAACACATTGTGCTTGTCACGCCACATAGAAATTTACATGCAACGACAATGCGACGACCGGGGTTAATCCATTGCGTGCGTCTGAACCAAGTGCATATTCGCTGAAGGAGCATCCTTGAATCCACTGAAAGGATTTTTATTTACTTTGATCACTATGCAGTATGCATTGTTTTTGGATTTAATTACGCCCAGCTCGGTGTAATGCTACCAAACGTAAAACACGCAAAAATAACCCAGGTTACACCATTTATAGCAAAACATGAAAAACAGCTAGAGACAGTATCTAAAGCACTCGGATAAACAATACACATCCTATGCTCAAGACTTTTTACTTGACAATTTGATGAAGATGATCATTTTACGTATAGCTGACCCGTGAATGCAATAAATATCAATGCCCTGTGAACATATACTTAAAAACGTCACTTGCTTAGCAAAGTATGTAGATGCGTCCACCGATCGACATAGGCTAAATGTACGTACCGATTATGAAATGGAGATTTATTGCGGAACAACGTTTGTTACTGAAAATATGCGCGGTCAGAAATGCGATCAAGTGTCGCGTGTTTATTTTTTAAAGGTTTCCCGTTGGTCGACGTTCGGCCGAAGGTTCTTCACAGCTTGCGGCTTTCGAGACTTTTAGAACAATGCCACGCACTCTCAGTATGTGTTGCTCTGGCCTCGTCGGGTCAGTTATTGAGTTCTTTTTCCCATCTCCCCTTTTGTCCTTAAGATGCTAACGGCTTGATGTCCTGTCATTTTTCCTGTACAAGTTCATACCCTCGACACTATTCAGTCCTGCATCTTTACTGGACGTCAGGCTATTCTTTTTTCAGATCATGTTTATTTTTTTGAAATCAGGTAAGACAAATACCGAAAGCGTACCATTGAGCCTCACTCCTTCACCACGTTTTCTTTACGAATGTACCAGTCTGCTTCTTATGAAGTTTTCAATCTCTCTATAGACGATTGCAAATTCTAGCCTTAGAACCATGTTCAATATATCCTTGCCTTCCCTACCTTTTTAAAAGACTTCGAGGCTAATCGGTATAACTGATTGTACTTTTTGCCGAAGACTAGCCCTATGTTTACTGTAGAGAATATACTATAAGAATTCAATACGAGCATACATTTGTTAGCATCAGCGGAATAAATGTGGCATGATTTAACATAATTTACGCAAGCATCTGCAAATATGTACGCGTCTTTACAATGTTTGCAGATACTTGGGTTCCAAAAAGTGGTCCTAATAGGACAGATATATTTCTGCACAGACTATACTATACTTTCAGAACGTAAAGAGACTGTAAAGAAGCAAAAGAACTATTGTCATCGTAATCTCAAAAAAATACGAAGAAAGCTTATTGCCTCTGTGCTTGATCAACGCCCCGGGGCGGCCCAGTTTCCGAAGACGCTGAAGAGATCCGACATAGAGACAGAGACCTCTGGCTGATGAGAGAAACGGAGATATGCTCGAGGCGCAAAAAAACCTTGGATTTCTGCTGCGTACGTTATGGCTTTGGGCCTTCGAGTCTCCCTGTAGTTGGCCCTCAACCTCTCAAGGTCTCAAAGTGACAGTGGAGGATGGGTCTTGATACATTAAGGCTTTGCTGATGAGGTTCTAGCTACGCGAAAGGGCGAAAATAAGTTGAACGTTGAGCAGCGAACGGCCGCTAGGAGATAAGTGCGCATCGGTGACACGGGTCTATGTAACGCTGTGGCTCTAGTGTTTTCGTTGTCTGCGAACTCTATCATCGCTAGCCAGACAGCCGACCTAGCGACAGTATTTGGCTCATTGACGCACTAGTGACTGTGTCTGTGTAAAAGCTGAATCTCGTTGCCTCAGGCTGGAAAAAGCAGCACGATAGGCAAGGCTCAGGCTACAAGGAGAGAACAGTGTTCGGTTGGTCCATAGACCTCCATTGGTGGGCCGTCTGACTGAGTGGCCTCGTCGTTTTGCTTATCTGCTATAGCATGTCATTGCCAGATAGAGAACAGTCAGATTTATAAAAAACAGCGAAGAGGCGAGTCACGCCAGAGTCGCGGAGGAAGACCATGCCGTTGCTTTTTTGCCCGCCTCAAACGACTTCAGCCAGCCAGTATCGGAAAGCAATCTGCAGTGAGGGCTTTTCAAGGTGTTTTTCTTTTCCATCGATGCCAGCAGCGTCTAGTCGATAGACATCACACCGGCAGAATGGCAGACCGTCGTAGAAAATGGCCTGCGAAATTCTCCATGCTCCGTAGTACTCTGTGCGGCGCATGATCCATTGTATACAAATAAAATTGCGCCGCTCATTGAGCGGCAGATTGTGATCAAACTTGATTTCTTTTTGAAGTTGACTGGAAGAAAGTCAAAAATCCAGCAGGTTGCTAAGAGTAAAGCAACTTACTAACTTAGATAAGCGAAAGACTTCATGTAATTCGCATGAAGTGGCGAGTGCGATGTCACGTGGACTGATACTGTGTTTGCAGGAATTCCTTCGAGACCAAATTCATTAATAAGAAATGTGTAACAAGGCGAACACAGTACGAAAAAAAACTAATTATAAAGTGACGCAAATAATAATAGGAAACTTTATTTAGTAGTATGGTGCATAGAACGCACGGTTCTGGAGAGTGATTTCACTGTACATCATAAACTATATAAGTACACACAAGCTTGTTTTGGTTGCTTGCAGCAAATTTGTAGCTTTATTAGTGCTTCACCATATCATTTATTATATATTTAATGAGACAATGTACACTTTGAGAATTATTTGTTAGTTCTGTATGCTTGTGCACATATTTCATGGCTGATCATATAAAGAGTCTTTGCCTATCTATACAAGCAACTTCCTAAAGCTGACTGATATCAATGGAGCCTAAACTGTAGCCGTTACCTGGCTGTATATTCAAGCTATTCACTATTGAATTTTTCGTATCTCAAATCTTGTGTAGACAGTACTGATTGAAAATAACTAGAGGGTTCAGAGAGTGAAAGGTCGCTAAGGATGCGTTAATATGGCTCCCTAGAATGCGGTTAAATGGCAGATTTGTTATGCCAGATCAAGAGATAAAAGGATGAGACTCTTTTCCATGTATTTTTACTTTTTTTTTCTATTTACTTTCCATCTATGTGTCTTGGTGTGTTTCTGTGCACTTTTATTTTAAGTTATGTACTTTGTCGGTTAACATTGTAGGCAAGTTTTGTCTTAGGTCTGCTATTGTGCTAAAACCAAGACGCCGATACAGAAGAAATAGTTCTCTAAAAATTAACGATATCGTGGGCATGCTGTGGCTTTCAGGAACTTTTTGTGTTATCTTTTGGAAACGTTTAAAACAGCCGTGCGTTGAGGGAAAACTGAAAAACTAAGTATGTTAAGGTCGGGCTATCCGAACACTAAGTTCCTTCCGATCTCGACAATTGGACTTCTCGTACGTAATCTGTGATACACAGCCATTTCCGTATTTGGTGCTAAAGCTTAACCAACTATCCAAGACTACAAACCATGTAAATAATATATTTTTTTGAACGCATAACGAGCCATAGGCCAGTTATTCATTGTCCAGAATGCGGCTGAGCCTCAACTTTACTGTTATGATACGAATGGACGAGCAATATGATGAATGTTACGAAAAATTCACACAACAAGCTAACAGACGTCAATGTGAGCGTGAGTGATAGATAAACTGAGAGGGACCGCTGGTAAATCTGTGCTAGTCTGCGTAGGCTCAACATTAACCAAAAAATATTAATCGGTCTCAAGAATGTTTTTCAACTGTGCGGTAGTATGCAATAGGTATCTCTCCTAAAAATATAATGCCAACAGATCATACTCAAAAATTAATACAAGACACATACGCCTTAGTTGATATTCATACCGTCGTTGTCAACGCTCCGAGGTCTATTGATCTAGAAGTCTTCTGGCCTTCAGGATCACCAATATGTTTGTCGCGCAATCCAATTAATACACTCATTCGACAACATCGACAGTATTATCGACTGTATTACGACAGTGTGAGTAATCATTGCTTTTCTTGTATTTATCAAATTTGTTTTGTCGCCTGCGTCCTACTTCTTAAGAGCCCTGTGGTGTCCTACCCCTTAAGATATCCTTCTATCAGTATCGAATAAGCAAGCTCTTGCCGCGCAACAATCGTATTAGTTGGCGATATCAATCGGTCCCGTTCTCTTTTATTACCTTTGGTTACGGGTAATTACTTATACTAAAGCTTGTATCCGATTAGTTCCGCATATAAATCAGGCCCATGCTCAGGCAACTAAGTTCCTACCCTTCTTCCGTCGAGTAGCATTACCACCACGTTTTTTGCGTATTGCGTCCTGTTGTTTTTCGTTACCTATCGCCTTTCTCTTTAGTATAGGCGCACAGTATATCTTGGTCAGTGGTACTCAAAAGCAATAACGGCTTCGTTATATCCACGTCATCATCAACTGCCGTAAAGGGATTAGCGACAAAAAGATGTCAGAAACAAGCTACTGACAAAAACTTGAGGACGCTACTACCCCAGCTATCGGGTCCCCCCAGACTAGAGGTGGCCCAGGGAGTCGCAGAAAACAGCACTCCTCTGTGGTGCTTTCACGGAGCTCTGGGAAAGTCCTACACGAAGTAGCAAGGCTATCTCTGTGATCCAATCTTACCACTATAATACTACTGCTTCTGCTCCTAAAACGAACGGAGGCCGACTGCCAAGACGGAGCCTCATAACTCCGGACCTTAAAGCTATGCAATTCAGTGGCAATAGCTGACATGAAAGCAAAGCATACTGATGACGCGATATAGGACTAACGTAGCTCGCTGCCATTTTAGTCCCAGTCGTAGTGATGGTTGTGGAGTTGGTGCTGGGAATGTGAACCTGTCGAGCGACTAGTATGCAAGACGAACCACACAAAGCAACGGTTGAGTAAAGGATAGGCGGCGTTGCAGTAAGCGTCATCAAAGCGTCTGGTGGCTGGATCTCCTAGCAATGTCCTGCGGTGATTCCTGCGCGAATCGCGTCCGGCAGGAAAGAACTCCCGCTGAGATGACGGACAAGTTGGCACATATTAGCGAGTAACGCGACATCACATTGAGCAGAAACAGGCCACCGTAGCCTACAATGACTGCTAAGCTCACATACATAGACGCCTGTGAGGCATGTAGTTGCCAAGGCAGCCGACGCTGCATAGTCAAGTCAGCACGTCCTGATACATAGAAGAAGTCCTACCAACAGCTGCAATATCTATGAATGAAAGAAAGCCCGGCGTCGGCTGGGCCTGACCAACATAAGTCGGAAATTCAAACCCGTCTACCGTGGAACCTTTTTTTTACGTTCCGGTGATACGCAGACAATTCGCCAGAACCCTCCGGTAGCTAAAAAATATTCGACCGAGGATACGAAAGAGCAGGAACCAACAGAGGTGCTCTGTATATGCTAGGCCGGCCAATATATTGAGAAACCAATAGGAGTCGACTGACTTGTCCGGTAGAGATGTGTGTATGTGTATATTGTGCCAGAGGGTAGTCAGAAGTCACAGGTCTGATGAGCCTGGAGCAATGTCTACGGAAACCAAGAAACTGTCGAACAGGATCAGAATCAAAACGATGACTACGATAGACTTAGGAAAAAAGCAAGGAACGAGCTGGAGCTGGATGAGCGTGCCACAGTGGAAAAGCTACCAGGAGCCCAGCAATTCATAGAGAAACACACAACACGGCAGAACCGGCCGTGCGGCAAACCGACCATTGGTCTACAGGACGCATTAGTATGCCACCGAGCAGCCTTGAATGAATGACCTTGAAGGAATGACTACGTTCCCTACGGTTACTAGGGCTGTAACTAACCGTCGATACATGCAGCAGCTAACCAGCCATGATGCATTTTCAAGCTAAACTTTCAGGAATAAAATAATGCCCAACAAGACTGGTCAGAAACAGAAGAAAGCAAAACAGCTAGATGCGGTGGGCCAACTACTGTCATCCCGTTGACGCTATATGCTGCCGGCGACGTAGCCAGACATACCAAATTTTCAACAGCGTAGGCACTGAAGGGGCAAACACCTACAATATGAATTGTTTGGTAAGATCCATCAGCAAGATGGGATTGAAATGCCGCTAAATCGCTGTTAGCCATCAGGAATGAGAAATAATAGATAGGCAAGCAACGCGCTGGTGGTAAATAATGGAAATTTTCCAGCGCAAGTATAATCTCGTTTTATTGTAGGTGCCATATTGTATTTTGTTTGTGTGTGATTGTAACGAAATGTATACAGTAGATGTCACTTATAGGGCACATAAACTGGGAATCATCCTATATAGAGAAAATGCGTAAATGCTTTTGTACTGGTCATTGTTAGAATATATGGGTGTTTATGTGTGTGTGTCTGTACGCACACGCCAGCAAGAAGCTCAGTCAGCACTGATCATATGTTGTATGAAAGTAATGTTTATCTAATACAACCTCTATCCGCCTTTAGTTTGGGTCCTACGTTGCAAATTAACAAGATATTCCGTCCTTAGTCCCCAATTAAGCAATAAATATGTAGTAGTTGTGCGTTAAACAATACTCTCAGGCGTTAAGTATCGCTAAAAACTACCCGCAAGTTCAAAAATATCTCAAAAATATTAAGCGTTAATACTCAGCTGGAAGACCTAATTTGCTTCGAATTCTTCAAAAACAATTTTTATAAAAGCTGCCAATAATGAGGTGGACCGTCCTTCGGAGAGAGAAGGTGGTTTTTAACTTCGGGGGAGCTCGTCCAGTGCAGAAGGATCCAGTGAAAGCTGATCTTTTCCCAACTTTCAAAAACAACGCAACTCTGTTTGCCGTGACAAGTTCCTTGTTTCGTTGGAACTGGCCTCTGTTTGTTACCAGCAGTAGCTGATGTGCGCATGTCCATTACCGCAAGTAACTTCACAAAGTTGTTCCCAACTTTAACACACCAATTTGTATAAATTACTAGCGCTTAAAATTCATGTTTGTAGCATGATAACAAGGTACATTATACAGTAATTACACCCAAACTGCTTCTTCAAACTTGATCTTTACCTTACTCAGTGAGAGTCATGATGTCTATGACTTTATTAAGTAGAATACCTGTATTTGTGCCCTATATAAAATTTGTTCTCACGGGGTATTGGCTGATTACGTTCGCATAGATTGAAATAGCTCGGCTCTGGAATTCATTTTGGTGAAGTCGCGGCAAAAATGATGATATATCAACGGGTGCGGGCGGGCTTAAATGTTGAATTTAATTATGATTATGTACAAGCAAATAAATCCCCTTTTATTAATACACACTGGATTACAATAGACCAATTGATACGGTCAGTTAATGTTTCTCAATTGTCGATATAGCATCCTGTAATACAGTATGAAAGGCTGCTGACTTATAGTGAGCAAAATACGGAACTTGACTTGCTCATCGCTTTTGCTAGTGTCAGCGCAGCAGAAGGTGAAATCCATCAACATCGTCAAATAGGGCCACGAAGAAGATCCCTTCCAAAGAAGCGCTCTTCTCGCCGCTTTGGGAATATAGGCTGTAGGTGAACAGAATATAGGAGGATCGCGCACTAGTGAGAAGTGCGTCCTATTTGATGGACTGAGTGCGTTCGGTTATTGGGAAGATCCCGTCGACAAGATCCACGAACGGCCTAAGCACACCGTAGCATCCTTACTCGACCCAGCCCGAAGCATATTATACGACCCAGCGGAAGGTTAAGTGCCCCAGGTGTCATTCGCTGCTCCAGTTTTCGTACCGGATCTTTTTTCGATGCTGGACAACCTGTCCGTACTTCTGGAATGGTTGCCGTCGGCGAAGCCAGTCGAGGTCAAGATCCACACCAAAGATGGGAGAATGCTGCAGCTTTGCAAAAGTCACTAATGAAATTCCACGGTCGTTCCCTTGCTGTCGACAAAGGCAGCGGCAACGACGCTGAAGTCAACAAAGATAAGAAGGCCAGAGACGACTAAGAATCAAGTGAAGGCTCGCAAGTGCACGTCGCGGTGTAGAACTGGGTAGTGGAATATTTGTTAGGTAGAAAAAGACAGGCGTCGACGAACGCAGAGATCTGGCCAGGCAGATAGAGAGAAGAGAGCAGCTGGTAGAGCATTAACTGGCTGCTGTGAAAGGTGGCAGAGTTTCATGCTATTGAAGCTATTGAGTTAGGACGGGCGGGTGGTAGGTAGCGAGAAAAGCCGCGGCCTGTGAAACTGGGAAAATAATAGATATGACTACAGCTAATGCAGGATGACAATAGTTAAAGTATTGGCATTTTGTCATATGAAAGTGTTATACTCTTAGCCATTTGTTCAAACTGGGTGAAGTAAACTTCGATGCGGTTCTAGTTTTAGTTAGTGTGGACAAGGAAGTTAGATCTAGCATTAAAGCAGGTACAACTTGGTAAGCAGTCGCGATGAAGTACATATAAGTTTGTTTATAGGCCTGATTGCCGTAAAAGAAAGTCCGTTGCAAACGACTAGTTTCCAGTAGGTGCCCCGACTGACCTACTAGAAACTAATGATCAAAACCCACATATGACAAACTTAAACTTCATTTTGCCAAATTAACCAACCTAACACAGTATCACAGGCGACTAACAGTTGACAATAAGGTATTGCCACTTAGACGTCTTTCCTCGACGTACATTTTTGGCTAACACAGCGGCACGTTCTGCATGCTTTTTATCATGTTATTATTTTTCCCAGAGTGTCGGAGTTACTCCGACTGTGGCATATCTAGCAAGGCCTCGTCAATCGTAGCTGAAGTGATGCTTGGGAACTTCCGGAAGAATCTTTGCAACTTCGTGTTTCTACTCTGTATGCTCCCTTCGACCCTCTTTCTCCCATCTTTTGTCTAGAGCAGTTCTACCCCCGTCACTTAGATCTGATACTATATGAGAAGCTTCTCTCCCTGCTGCATTTCTTCCCCGACACGAGCAGATCTACGGGGTCGCGACAGGTTGTTTATCGTACCTTAGTTTCCTCGACGTTTCGTTGCACGATCCCGACATCCATGCTTTGTCTTTCTCATTTTATCTCAAATCCTTTCGTTAGTTTTGACCAAGACTATAAACGTCTCCCAGAAGAACGAATATCAGGCCAGCTTTGGTATGCTATTTATTTCTAGCCAGGACCGGCTGTTTCAGTTTCCCAGCCCGGCCAAACTAAGTTAAGTAGCTTTGGCTCTACCCTTCTATTTCATCCCGTGTTCCGCGGGCCAACCCGTACGAGAAATCAGTTGCAGGTTCACCAGTGCGTGCGTAAACTAGTCACAGTCGTTCAGTCAGTTTCGTTCAAGTGAAACTTGTGGTATGCCCTCCTATGGCTAGGCAATGTGGCGACGTCGCAAGCACGTCGAGGTGCCAGGCCATCGGGGCTCAGTATAGGCACTAGAGTGCATCGTCTTGGTGTCAGCAGAACAACGATAGGCACAAGTGCGTACGATGCTCTATATGACACTTCTACGGCGGTTATTCTACGGTGCTGCTACTTCTGCGGCTGCTTTTCCCATAGCCGCTGTACAATTTACTAACGCATACATTGCTCGGCGTCGAAACAAACTTGAAGGTTTGTCACAACGTCCTGAAAACACTGTGACGTAGTTCCACTTGAACTGAACGAAGGCTTGACTCACGAAGGGCATGGGGAAGCATTTCTTTTCGCACCTGCCGTCAGCCAGCGCGTCACACTGTGTACGTCGTATGCACGACCCGCAGTCGCGTTGTTGCATGCTACTTTATGGTAGACGGCGGCTTCGATCGTGTTGGAGTGGCCGCGCTTTTCGAATTCTCGTATCACGGGACAGATACTGGGACACGGGATAGAGTAAAAGTGAAATAGGAAAAAAGAGAGTTACATTAGTCTGCAACTGGCTATGGAACTATGCGCCGCAGATCGACTAGCGAAAGCTAGCTCTAGTTGCGAGAGACATCCAGCCAGTAGACCGGTGTACTATTTAAATATGTCGTCTGCATTATTCGCCTGCCTTTGCTATTCGTTTAATTATATATCCGCTAGCTGAGAATTGAGCCTAGAGAGTTTTGTTGCCGCCGACGGGAAGCAGCAGCTTACAAGGCCGCAGATACGATGGCGGTGGTGTAGCAAGCGCTGTATAAGCACGCTTGAAAATGAAACTAGAAGTTCCCATTATGTAGGAGTCTCTCACCGCAAAGTGCAACTTCCAGCGATCCGCCCGGTACGTTGATGTTGTATTATTTGCTAAGCTATAATTGCCAGTGTAGTTGCCATCCTTCTTGCATTTGTAGTCATCGTTGTTTGGATGGATGCGGTAGAGAAACAGGCAAAAAAGTTGTACAGGACGGCTAGGTTGTACAAGAGACCTTAATGAAATATTTCAAAGACTGGCGCAATTGTATATATATATATGTATATATAATTGAATATTACACCTATGCCAAAGCCAAAGTTAAATTTAATTTTCGATATATTTTTCACACTCAATATCCTTGATCAAATTTTAACATCCTCAACCCACTCAATCAAAGAATCTAGAGTGATAAAACAAAATAATTATTTAGAAGTTGGCTGAATCCCCAATCCTTACTTTATAGAACTTCATAGAATATAGGCGGCATGGTCTGTGTGGCCAATGCGCATCCCTTTGAATACGTTGCCGTGGTCACCTTTAGCTGGCAAGCATGAGCAAAGATAACTAATAGCCTCTAATGTAGTTCCATTCCCGAAAACCCCAAAGAAGCCCAGCAAGACCACCCTGGCTAAACTCCTAATGAGGGCAAATTTCTAGACGTTATACCTAAAAACAGAAATTCGAAGGACTTTCACATAAAACGTAACCAAGGAGGGCAAAGTAAAAAAAAATAAAAGCAAAAAAATTGTACTGTCATACATCTGTTGCTTGCACAAACGAAATAACAGGCACATACGCGTGCTAAAAAATATTAGGCGCAATATAAAGTTGAAAACCTTAAATTGGTCTATCGAGTGCTAAAACCAGAGCGATACCGAATTAACGCTTCTGTGTGATTACAGAGTATATGGTTGGGCATTAAGAGGAATACAAACAAGATTTGAACTCTGTTCGCTCTTTTAAAATGGCATCTAAACGACCCTTGACGAATCGATGCAGATTCGATATCTAGAGTATATATAACGGGAAGCAGTATATTATAATAACATGGCTATGAGTCATCATAAAAATAAGGCCAATATCTAAGACCTTAAAAAGTGTGACGAACTAACATGGATTGGAACGTACTTTTTCAACGAATTGTACAGTTGTCGTATGATCGCATCATTCATTTGTAGTGTATGTGAGCTTAAAGTCAAGCGATATAAGAGCCCTATGGCCTTTTCGGTCCGTGATACCTGTCGCATAGCCTAGATTCGAACTGTGCCGAGGGACAATATTGACATTGTCGGGATACTTCTGTAGGGGCTTTTTTTTTACAAATGATTTATTATTTTGCTTGCGCTGGAATACGCCTACAGCCGGATCGGTTGCGGATCTATTTTAGAAGTTCCTAAAGTCATCATCAGCGTTAATAAAGCAATAGCTCCCTTTCTCCCTCTCAGCAGGTTTTCAGATATATTGCCGCTACTTTAATCTTTAGCCATAAATAATTATGTACGAAGATTACTTTTTATCACTAACAGAAACCATACGCGTAATCGTACCCACCATTAGTTGTACTACAACTTGTCTTTGTTCGCTTTGATACGCCGCTATATAGTTTGCACTGTAAATAAAATACATGTTTCTAATTACGTCCAGCACTTACTTTATGTGGCCGGTTTCTTCGAGCGCAAATCGAATTCTGCGCTTGCCCGACTTCGAACCTAGATCACCTCACGCGTCGATAAGTTCAGTGGATATACAGGTTATTGCTACACCGTCACAGATACGCGCTGTACGACTTCATTGCGGATCGGTCGACGTAGCGCAGAGACCCAACTATGATATTATAGGATAAATTGAACGCGTATGAGAAGCACCTTTATATGTACCATCGACCACATCGAGATGCGTCCTGTCCAAGTGGGGGGAAAGGGGGGTTCGACCTTAATTAACCTTCTTCCCGCGGCTCGTAAGGCGTTACTTTGCTTGCTGTCTTGCTGCATATGTTCTGAATAATTTCCTCCCAAAAGAGCGATTACACATGCTACCCACGGCAGGGGGCAAGAAACAGCTGTAGCTAAGTGGTAAGCTAGTGTCTGCCAAAGACGGTGGCCTCAGAGTTGGCAACGGTAAACAGGGCCGATGCACAGATTTTACTTGCGTGCCGGCAGTGAACAAAACGAGATCTTCATAGATTTACCGAGTGGATTCAAATTCAGCCGCGGTGAGAGAACGAATCACAAATCTCAGATGCAGACGTTGTTTTGGGATAACGCTTGCACCTGTGGTTATAGCTATGATGAGAGATATATATCGAGAATGATTATTCGTGTTTCACTGTGTTATTATTTTTCTAAATAGTAGTTAGATAATCGTGCGCTGTTGTGGCCTTCGTTGCTAGAGTGGTTTTGGCTACAAAAGATAGTGGAAAATTTGTCTATGAAGTCATTCCTTTTCATCTTAGTGGCTAAAACTAATTTTGCTACGAAATAGGTCCTTTCGTGGCTTGTACCAGCGATACTTTGAGAAAAGCAACATCAGAAAATAACGTATGGCATCAAGAAGGTATCTCAAATTGATGTGATGGTGGTGAAACAAGGTCAGACAGAGAAAGTTGAAGATTTGTACCGAGTCAATCCGCTGTCAACGACATGAACAGATGTATTATTAAAACTTGAAGCAATCAGTATAAGTTACAAACCGAAGAATTTCTTATTAACAGAAATTATTAAACAGGCTGATATTTAAAGTTCCGCTCAATAAAAATCCATATACGGCTATGGAGTAGTGATTTGCAAAGCAATCAACATATGTAATGCACACCCTATGATGCGCTTGAATTCAAATATGATGAAGACTGGTCCCAGGGGCAAAATACTTAACAAGGTTAATGTGAAATTAAAAGCCTCACTTAACTGAACAATGATAGGTTGTCCTCGTCCGGACTACGGAGATTTAAACTAAAGTCACCGAGAATGAATGTAAGCCAAACTATTGGGAGATACTTTGTGACGTTGTTAACTGATGGAAGATAATACTAACGTTGTTCCTATAATCTGGGTAGGACACAATTATATTAATATGAGTGTAGCGATATTTAATGTGCGGACTTACATTTGTCCTTAAGCAAATGCATTATTAGCATTCACCTGTCAGAGAGTGTCAAATAAGGATCTTCAAACCTTCGTATTAGCTGTTCATTAAGTCTTCATGTCGAAATTCTCTGCCGAAATAAACTTCGTTAGCATCAAATTAGGACCATGACGTTTCTATGGTTAATCCTTAGTTTAATAAACACCATGGCAACGCTCTGCTAATTGCCCTCGAAGCAAGCTTTAAAAAGCTACGTTACCTGAATGCGTCGCAGTTTATTTATAACCCCAAAAAGGCATCTTGATGAGGTGACCGTTATCCTAACCTAGTAAATTTTAAAAAATTTGCTTGGGTTTAGAAAAAAATTGTGCATTGTATGAATCACGAGTGTCATCATAAAAAAAGGAGATACTCGCTGATTTGTTTGTTTTCATCGTCGACTAAAAAACTTTATACCTTGAGACGAATGTAAATTGCCGCGATAAGGAAATCACTTAGCTAGGAACTTAGAGTATCTACATAACCACCGGACGGACAGACTTTTTGCTTGAATCTTTCTCCTTGCTAGAGAATTAAATGAGAGCACACAGTGTTGAATTACCCACGTAACAACAAGGGGCATTTGAATAGTCGTCTATAGCGCTTGATCCTAGTGGCAAGCTAAGTATCTCAGCAGCACGGACCTAGCTAATTTTCCGTAACGACAGGCCGATTGTTCTGCTCTACCGTCTTCATAACAAAAGCCGAACAGTGTTCTGATAATTGACGGACTGACGGAGCCTGCTAACTGGATGGATGCGCGGTGAAGCTGGCAACGTTTATGTTACTATGTGCAGTAATGATTCTTCTGAATAGCTTTTTGTTTTTCTCTTTCCTTTTTAAATTCGAATGTTTTCAAGTAGAAAAACCATTTTATACAAATATGACCTAGAATATATACAATTAGACGGTATGCTTCGTCCCGTATAGCGTTGCATAATACGCACCGTCCCACATTCGACAGTTAAACGTCTGCTGCTGTTCGTCAAAACAATCTACGACCTGTTTGCCAGCTACTATATATTAAGAAATACGTTTGCTTTAGTTGATTTTAATTCATTCACATTTTTCAAATACGCTTAATTCGTCTCGCTACTACCGATGACGCCGTGTCGGATACCTGGGGATGCTTCATATTCCTGGATCTCAGCACGGGGTTCTACCCCATTAGGGCAAATATTGCGATCAGGGCCCTTGCGACAAACAAGAATCTCATTTTAATGTGTATATAAATAATAGGTATAAAAAAAGGCTTCTGAGTACTGCTTGAAGGCGTGGCTTTTAGCATAGGTAGGCCCGTGGTCATCGACCCGTTCAATCCTGTGTGACGACCAAAAGTAAGCTTCTATCGAATGTTATGCCGTATGATTACGGCTAAGTATCTGCAAGAACCATGAAAAACTACGAGAACATTTTGAGCATGGAACAAGACAGTAAACTTCGATAATTTGATCACATTATTTATCCTATTGATCTTCACTACGTTTGAAAGATAAGTTGTGTTAGAATTGAACTTTAGCCTCGAATGTTATCCGGTTATAATTTACAACGGATTGTTTTCGTGTGTATAACTTACATTGTTGTGCAAAATTGATGAATATTGTTTACCTCTTGGCCTTTAACTCACGAAATATCCGATTATAACCACAGTAATACCAAGCTTCCTCTAGCTGCCTATTTAACTAAGCCAAGGTACGTGTTATACACACGTGAAATGTTCTTACAGTTGATTTTGTATGCCCTTAACAAACAAACACCTCACATTGACTCCTAGATTCGTAAAATTGCTCTAGCGCATGATACGCTCCGGTGATGCAATGATCAATAGACTATTCTTTCAGAACGAATCAGTTGGTCTTCCTGTACACGCTTTCATGCATTGTTGGTCTTAGCTATCCAATGAAGAAGACCGAATTGTTTTTTGGCGGCACTTTTGTGGCCTTTCATAGAATATAGATCATTCAAAAAAGCTTCGATTACTACCTTTGCTGATAACAGAAGGAATTGGATACTCCAGTAAAAATTAAGAATCGTTGACGGCGTAGAAAAATTACTCTCGAATAGGATTTTTCGGAAAAGTTCCGTAAATGCCATACAAAGCACTGTTTCGAAAAAATGAAGCTGTTCAATACGAATAAGCCCTCTAGATTATATAGGCTAATATTTGCCAGGTCAATAAATTAGACAGTCGGATATCTGTATGTGATTATTTTCGACAGGCATACCTGCGAGTGGCTCTATCTAGCAAGTTCAGAATTCTCAGACGGATGATCAAAGCTAGTCTATTTCTATGGTGAATTTAAGTTGCGTTGACTACTTCATGAGTAACTATCCTATATGCGTGCTTTTCTTAAGATCGCAATGTTAACAAACTGGCTTTCTTTGTTTGAACAAAAAAGAGAATTAGTGCCATCCACTAAAGAAAATTCTTGTGGATATCTTTTCAAAAAGATACTAATGCTGTGCTAGAAATAACTGGAATACTATCTTCGTCCACTTACTCCTTGCGCGTTTCTTTAGGGCTTTTTAGGCTTTTTTTTTTCTAGGACCATGCCTTTCGTTAGATGTGGCGCACAGATGCCAAAAGCGTCTTCGGGCCGCTCACTCTTATTACCAGTACAGAACGGCATCGATCTGCTCATTGAAAATAAAACCAGCAGTGTTGCTAATTGATACATGAAAAGACATTCGTATCCGTGACGTTCG
Organism: Varroa jacobsoni; assembly: GCF_002532875.2. Classification (NCBI taxonomy): domain Eukaryota; kingdom Metazoa; phylum Arthropoda; class Arachnida; order Mesostigmata; family Varroidae; genus Varroa; species Varroa jacobsoni. Next base: position 100,204 of record NW_019213245.1, on the reverse strand, counting down.
GAGTAAAGTGTCTGGCACAACCTGATCTGAATAAAAATTCTAAATAATTTACATTTTGCTATTGTGAGAGGGTACTAACACCCAGATAAATTCGTCAGTAACTAACCTTTTGGCTCTCGCTTAAGAACCCAGCTCGGATCAGAACTTCGTTGCTGAACCTCAGGACAAGTACAATCAGGTTTCCATCCATCGTCAATGCGGGTCCATGTGAATGCTATATGTTATGTGTGATAAATCGCAATGAACTTCACAGACTCACTACGGCCATTATATTTTGCATCGCTATCAAAAGCAGTTAAAAAAAAGGTGACCCACCAAGCTGAAAAGTGGGCTAGTCTAATAGCCTACTCCTGGCTAATTATTGTGTTGCATTCAAAAAGGCAGCTGGTTGCGTCCTTAGACGAAAACTGAATCGTAAACCCCTCTGTGAAAAACCTCCCTTTCATTGCCGCTCAGCTGAACGCAGGCCTCAAGTGCTAGTAAAAGACAAAACTTTGAATGAGGACGTAAGTTAGGAACGGGGCAGGGTTATCGCCAACTTTTGTAGAACTTTTTTTAGAGAGCTCGACCTGTTGTTAGTTGAGTTAAGCACCTTCCTCACAGGTCGGAAAGGTGGATCGCGTTGTCGTCAAAACTAGACGTACGCTAATTGCACATGAAAACAGTGCACTTTACGTATGTTTCACGTATAAACTAGTCTATATATATATATATATATATATATTTAAGCGAGAGGTGAGAACCATGCAGTATGTGATATTCAAGAGATTCAAATGACTATACAATTTGTATAGAAAAAAAAGCCAATGCAAAGATGTAGCTGAAGGTATGGAGAACGGGTAAGCCTGCCAGGACAGACTCAAAAATAAAAAACTATATCTATTCGGGTAAAAAAGCTCATACCTATTTCTGGAGGTGATGATAACCTACACCATTGGCCGAATGGGTTTCCTTAGACAGTTTGCGGAGATTCTTATGTTTTTGCTAATGGCGTCTTGCGTATTTTGCAGGTCGATCCAAGTTTTTGCAGATAAATAGGCCTACAACCTGCTCTAAGACATTGTACTGTTCGCTAGTCAGCCAACTAAGACAGCGGTAAGGTATCAGCCAACAAATAAGTAAGACAAATCATTGTAATATATTCTAGAGTACCATAATTCTTTAATTCGGGCTTATTCCAAGTTGTTTTCTCTCTCTATTACTACTTTTATTTCCTTCAGGCTAACAATGACAATATCGGTTCTGTTAGCAAGCGGCATAATGATAAAAACCACCCTAAACAAAAATGCTTTTATAACAATTTGTTACTTGGCCGCATTACGTTGTTTAGGACAATGTCGCCTCGCCGATGTTGTTGATGGAAGCGTTACGGAAAATCGGAGGGTCTCGTCAATTTATTCATATCTTCGATATCGTTCGCAGTATCTTGCTAGCTAGAAGAACCCACATTACTAACCCAGCTAAAATTCGTAGCATACAGTGACCTCAGCGTTCGCAGTGGTTGAAGAAATGCAGATCGCTCATTTTTTACCGCATTTTACTACTATAGTTTATCATTTATATATATATAGTTTCTAAAAGAGAGAGAGAGAGAGAGAGAGACCAAGCAAAACAGAGAGGGAATATGTGAAAAGGGATGTGGGAGAGTGTGACGAGATAAAACGGGAAACACAGCATCCTTGCTATGGCGGCCACCGTTATTCTAAATAGGATTGATGACCTAGCGGCGATGGCAAGCTCCAGTACGGAAAGGCCGGGAGGCTATGGCCTTGCCGCATTCTTGCAACCCTTCTCCTGAAAAATGGATGTTTCTTTCGAAGAACAGCGACAGAGAAAGCTGACAAAGCATTAGAAACAGTCAATGATATGAGTCAACCTCGACTCTACGGAGCGAGCTAAAAGACAGGCAATTGTGGCAAGGCAAAGACATTGAACGGACCTAGTAATGGTAGTTGTAATAGAACAGCAGTAAGTAGATAAGTGGAACAAGCAAAAGCAAAATGGTATGATAGATCGTACGCAAACATAGCACGAATCAGAGGTCTAGGAGGATTGAAGGAAAGACTGGAAAGGCATTGAGCATTCATGGAAGAAATTGTCGTGAGGTGACCTACAAAGTGGGCTACGAACAGAGTGTAGCGAGTATGTGACTGTAAGCCACCATATTTCTATTTAGGCTTGATTGTGCAATAGAAAACGGGCGCCTTACAGCAGGGTACTTTGTATAGAAGTAGATTTTGACGTAAGTTATGTTTTAAGCAACACGTCTTTTTAGTAGTACAATATCAGAACTCACAAAAGTTAACCACTCCAAGCTGGTCAAGCAATTTAGAAGAAGGCCCGAAAAATTGGCCTAGAAATCCGTTAAAATTTTTGAAAACGGCATTATTCAGAAAGCTGGTACCGCTTTAATAGGCTAGTATCGACAATAGCCTTGGCCTAAAACGTCATCTTAATATAAGCGTAATAGCTATCTATAGAAGTAAGTTACTTATCGGGAAACACACGATTTTTCGGTCAATCAATATATTTAATTTCACTTGGCTGAAAGGTGCACATACTTCGCCTATTTAGGGTGTTTGTGATAAGATGAGAACGCGATAAATATACGTTTAAAAATAAACCCATTCTATATGCTTTGGAAATGATGCCAGTTAGCTTCAGAAACAAGCTATACATGTGCTTCAATAAGACCCTATGCATACTTGAATCATCATAGTAGCCGACACAGCTTCAAATCGAACGCACAAGCAACTGGCCTGTATTTTACCTCTCTAAGTAACTCTAAGATTACCGGTACAGTCCATTAGCGCGTTTTTAACTCTTTACGTTTGAAGCAGTAAGAAATTGTGAAAGTGGTCCCGGGGGAGTCATCAAGCTTCACCATTAGTCGATACCGCGTGCCGTTGTAGGGCATTTGTAAATGTGGCTTAACGTCGATAATGGCTTGGCACATAGGAAACTGCGTTCATGTATTGTCTTTTATCGTACGGCATTCACAAACAGAACTTGCGCTCGAAGGCGCTAATAAGTTGGAGTAACTCAAGACAGCGGTAAGATAGCATCGATTATTTAAAATCGTAGTACCGGAAAACGCAAGACATACGAAAAATATCGGAAAACTCATGTCCTTTATATCTTGTAACTATGTGGGGATGCTTAAATGTAAAAATAACATATTTTTGTTTGTTAGGTGCGTATAGCACATCGATCTAAAGTATGTGAGCGGTCTGATATGTTAACTGTTATTTTTGCTCGTAGATCTACATAAGAATAGTATGATAAAAGTGTATGGTTGACTTAAGCACGTTTCAATGTCGTCTCAGGCCTGTTTGGTGTTATTACCGCTACACGACTACTATATAAGGTGACCCGCAACGCCGTCGCTAGGTGTTGCGCCTATGATTTTGTTTACTCCTTTCGATATTTGACGTCATCGTACAGAGCGGAGGCAACAGTAAACAATGCGTGAATTTATCGCGCTTTGTTAGTTTGTAAACTAATAGTACCCACTAATATCTAGCTCTGCCCTTCCCAGTCCGTAATACAATAACTGATCGAACGGTCTTAATAGGTTTCCGTTGGTATGGCGGCCTTGAACAGCTGGGTCCAAGCAGGCCTCACCTTCCTTATTCACTTAGGCGACCACCTGTCTTGTGTTACTTCGCCAGTGGGGCGAACGAAGCGTATTAAGGAAATTTTCTAGCCTGAGGTAAATACCTCAACGTAATAAGGGTATCAGTAACCGATTTCAATGATAAAGCGGACAGAAAAGTGTATTGCATCTATTATGGGATTCACAAAACAGTGATAAGACTTAGCGCAAGGATTTAATTACGGTCAAGTCGTACTACTCTGCGTTTCTTATGTTCTTGCTTAATTTATCAAGACCTTAGATCTGTAAACTGCGATTGTTTCCAACGCAAGAAGTGTGAGACGCAACCGTGGACTCCTCTAAAGCTTCGGCTGGTTGCGCATAGATATAATACAGTCGTAGAAAAAAATCTTACAAGGTAAACATGGAATGGCAGAGAAATATGCCCGAATTTTTATATTTGCAATTGTGTAACGCAATTCTAAAGCTAGGCCCAAAAATAGCCTATCGGCGCGTGAGAAGGTTAGAGAAAGTGCTGTAGATCACCCTAAAATTGTATATAAAATGAAAAACTGTGCCTATTTGAATGAATAGTTTCGATTGGGTAAATGGGCCTAGAAAATCTGTCGTTTATCAAATGTTTATAATGTTAGTTTTACGAAGTGTTTCTTTTGTTTTAATGGAATATGCAGAGAATTTAGATGAAGGGTCAGCCTATTCTCTTTCTGTAGCGCGTGATAAACATGACAATGATGAGAAGATTGCGTCTCTACTCTAATCGGTTCTTTTCAGCGCCGAGGTTCCATCATAATTCGTCCTGACCGTTTGTCGAAATGTCCATATTTGTTTATTAATACTCTGAAGGCTATTTGCTGGGTCGCTCGCGTAATGAAAACATATGCAATGTTTCTAATACATTGATATTTCGAAAATCGCACATAACAGGACGCAAAGGTTTATTTATTTTACTAACTGAACCTATATACGAGGTCATCTGACTGGCATATGAATAAATTCAAGTGATGATGACCAGTGCTATAAGGTCCGAACCAATTCCTATTTTTAAAATATAATTTAAAATACTATAATACAATAAACAGCATTATGCCGTTTGTGAGTTCCTTCTAATCGAACCTTTGGCCAATACGTTTGCGGTTCGAATAAATATCACTCATACTTTTACCCCAGGTGATAGGACCTGCGTATACAGCAGATGCCCTCCATCACAAGCTATCCTTCTCGACTAATATAGTTCTTACGATGATCGCCATACTAATCAATACTTGATTAGAAATAGATTTGAGAAGCTCATTCGTGAATATGTTTTTTAGACGTTTAGAGTACCTCCGATTATTTTTTATCTGCTTCACCATAATCTCGTCAGTACTCAACGAGAACGTGTGTTTCATCAGTTGAAGATCCCGGAGTTTCTGTGTCTACAAAGTACGTACACGGTCCGTCTGTACGCATCTACATTCACGCGCCATTCGGGTCCAGCGCGTGCCTCGGGCCTTTCCCCGGACAAAAACATTAATTAAGGCATGCACTAATTCATATGTTGTGCGGAGCCTTTATGAGTAAGTGATAAATTATACATGATAGACATCTATTCCGGCTGTCTCGGCTATGAGGTCTCTGATCGCTGAAACGGCAGCAACTGCTAACGCTGCTGGTGACCATAATCATGCGCTGGCGTATGTGTGTGCACATAGGATTGCCGCTTTCATCCATCTTATATCTTTTCGCAGGCATCTTCATGAAGGCAGGCAGGCAGGCAGCCAATGCAAATATCGCCGCATTATTTGACGTAATGACCATGGCGGGCCCCAATGCCAGAGACCGGTGGTCGCTCACGCGCCGTCTTTATGTATCATCCCCACTAGCAAGCTAGACTGAGGCGATTTGTCGATAGGTTAGTTGCTTGCCTTTTTCCGTTTTTCGTACCGTGACTGCTTGTTGTTGTCCCAGTTTTCTCTACGACGTTTCCTACCGAGTTTGGCTGATTCTGCTGTCGTGCTGCTTGCTGCCAAAGGATGGCCACCAACACGTCGGGGCTTAAGCGAACACTTGGCACTAAAAGACGCAAGGTAAGCTGGCACATCCCTGGTATCGGGAAAGAGGGGACGATGGAAGAGGTAAAAAAGACTGGAAGCAATGCGCAGGCCACGCATGGCGTATAAAGCGCTGCAATTATAGACATGGCCCTTCATTGAACACAACTGTGAAAACATGAAAACGCGAATATATGTGCGTACCTATGCTTTATATACATTCTAGTACACAGATACAGAGACGCGCAATGGGCGCACCGTTAGAATTGGTTATAGTGCTAGGGGGCGGTGGTAGGCCGAAAGAAGGTGTTTTGAGTTCTTAAGCTGGCTACTTCCCATGACTCCACGCCACTTATCTCTTCTATGTTCACTTACCGCCTCACTCTCTCTTCTACAGTTCCTCTGCTGGGAATAAGAAGTAGAATCACGGGCACAACAGACGCAACGCTGTCGCACAGCGCCCGACATAGCTGCCCGGGACAATAACTAGCGAACCATTAATAATGCAAAGCGTCAACGTCGTGAACTAAAATTGTACTTGCACATCGTCGTTGCGAACACTGATAGTGACGATGGCACAGCAGGCACAGTTTCGTTACCGTCTTAGGCCGACAGCTGGAGCGACGAACGTTTATGGGTCTGGGAGAAGGCGGCGGAGAAAACGAGCGGGTTGCAGGACGGATGGCTTTCGGTCTTCATCAAGGACATGAAGGCTTCAATGCTGGCTCTGCTATAAGCAAAGGGAAGATCCGAACGGCCTTCTAAAAAGCGCCATATGGAAAATTACCGTCAACCTTTCGTGGGCTGAGTGTACGACGAGGGAATTCCAAAAAGAACCGGCTTAAAAGGCAAAATTTTTGGTAAACGTTTGGACCCATGTCGGGCTTGTTTACTCGAGCAGCTAGACGCACATTGTCGTTGGCTGTATGTGCAACGAGGTAAAAAAGAATGAAAAATGATCGTAATTAGTTGTGGTATGTAGACATTGATTTCGCGGTCAAGGTAAAAGTTAACAGTTGACTTACTACCATGGAGGTCGGACGGTTTATTGCCCTACTTAGGTGATAGTTACAATAAGCTTCTTGGAGGGGAAAAACGAAAGACACATACTTGCTGCGGCATAAAACTAGAAAGCTCGCTTAAAATACCTATCGTTTGAGCAATTTATTTCTTTATAGGTAAGATTTAATTCTCATTCCCTTCAGGCACGAAGATGTTGAAAGCTGATGTGACCGCTTCTTGTTGTTCCGGTGTTAATTATGCAGACGACGTTTGTCGATTTTCTAAATATAATATGGGACTTCGTTTGAACAGAAACGTATACAGGTTTATGTCTGGCAGAATATTAAGAGTATCGGAAGTTAATTGCCGAAAGTTTTCATAAACGCGGGCACGCTGTAACAAATGTCTCTGATGCATATAATGCAGGTTGATCAAGTAAAACCACACTGGTGTTCTTCCCTAACCAAAGGAACCACGGGAGACTTAAAATATTTTCATTAATATATCCACACGTGTTCCCGCGGTGTCGGAGATATCAGTCGCGACTGGAAAGGTAGTTCCTGCTGTATAATTTCAAAAAGAAATTCCACCCGCTCGGGTGTATGAAAAGTACATAGGTCAACGCTATAGTTCGCGAAGATCAATAAACGTTTGTCAAGTTATACATATTAAAGTATCTTTCCCGCACTCGAATTCGAGAAACAGTTAATTTTAATGGAAATTACGTGGTCAAAGAACTATTGCGTTTCGACTTTTTGCGCAGCCTGACAACACGCCCATGCGAGGAGTTCTTATGAAAATGAACAGACACATTCCCAAAACATTTTTACTCGTTATTAAATTTCAGAGCACTATAAAAGCAGTTGGGGATTTAAGTTCATTTTCTTAATTTGTTTTAATCAATTCTAGTAAGTTCACATTTTTCGCATGCAAAAACGCCCAAAACAACCAGTTCTTTCCATTGAGATAATATGCAATAATATAAAACGATTTTAGATATGTATGCTTTATGGATCGTTATCATGACGTAACGAGGACTACGATTACAGATGCTATAATAAATTTAGTATGCACATGTACAGATCCTTACCACCATCGTAATTTCACTAAGTATATAACACCAGACCTCAAGATCTGTATTAGTCATGACCCACACAAGGTTGCATTACCCTCGGAACAACCTGTGTAAGATATATCTCGTCAAGCGTGGATTCTTGCTCGCCCATTCTGTTTCGACGGATAGAATCAGGCTGGCAAATGCGAGGCTAGTTTTACCACCAAGTGGCGTATGTCAGTTGCCCCTGTCGGTAAAATCCAGGTTAGGACAGCGGTACTTAGAAGCGGGACTCGCGTCTGCGGTCAATACGACTTCTTCTGGAAGTTTCTGCCCCAGTTTCAGATGATGTATTCGACTTTTAATTGCCTAATTGTCGAAAGGTAAAGCAGAGGCCAACATTTGGATCGTTCGCAATTACGTGGAGCGAGACATGGTAACCGAGTGACCTCTGTCAATGTTCTTCTCAGTAAAACCGACTAAGCTTTATTGAGCGTAGGTTTCGTCCAACGGCAGGGGTTAAAACCTCGGCAACTCAAAACTTCGCCAAATGGGCTGCCGTTTCGCAGAGCTTGATGCTCCAGTGTTACGTGTCCGTTACGGTCAGTTAGGGGAGACAGGCGGACTACTGTAGGTAGGCCGACGAGAAACGAGAAAATATCAATGCTAAAACAGCGGAACTAACGTCTGTCATAAAAAGGGATAGCTGAGAATGAACTATGAGATCACCTAGTAGCAGAAATCAACGTCTTATTATACTCGGAGACACAGAAGCGAATCCATGCTTTCGCCGTATGTTTTGTGCAAGCGGTAGCTCTCGTTCTTATGGCAGCTAATAATACTTACTTCTGTGTTCGAGGGACTGACTGGGACATACGAGTCTAGATAGCTACTGTAGTATTACAAATGAATGCCGTCCCTAGCATGAAACCGGGGTCTAAAATTACCGTTTTTGCGGGCGAAAAATACCCTGCTTTCTGTTGGAAGCGACACATAACGTAAAACTGTGTGAGAAAAGCACAAATAGAGGTGACGAGGTATCACGATAATGAGTAACAGCTTTGCAGGACATGTATTTGGAACCGTGGTCAATTTAGATACTTTCTTGGAACTATTAGTTGATAATCTGATGCTATTACCAATCTAGAGAATTTTATAGGATAATGTTTTGTTGTAACCTGTACATGAAACAAGTTCATATTGTGGTCAAAAACCAAATATACGATTAAGACGCAGCCCCCAGCTTCGGTCTTTCTCGAAACACCATTTGTGCTCACATCAGCCAGATAGATAGGGTCCTTGTACCGTGTAATAGATAAGTAATTCTGCCCATCGGACTGGAACGCAGGCAAATTTACTTTATTGTAATGCAAAAGTACAGTATTTTTTGCAAATTTTCAGGGATACGTAATACGGTGGGTGGAAAGCGCGCGTAGATACATGGTTGTTTTTTGCTGTATTGACTCGTGGGTCTGTCCGAAGCAGTACGAGCGGCACCATTTGAAAAATCTATTAAACCGGAGAGGTTATCTGCCACGTCTGGTGACTTGGCGTCCATTATCGAATGACTATGTAAAACTAAACACAGCCTTTGTATCCATTATATATTCAGTTTAATATCTATAAACCATTTAAAGGAAGCCAAAAGCACAGTGTAAGTGTATGTGAACTTTTCGATATTTCAACGAAGGCTGGCACTTATGGTTGCGCCGCCGCTACTCTTGCCGCCACCGTCGAAATCTGGTTTATATTTGGAACATTTTTTCTTTTGCCCTTGTCATGTGCTGCTTGTTCCGTGTACTGCTGATGTTTCTGGCTGCTGAAGAGATCGGTTATCGGCTTTCTTTATCTGAAAACTATTATCTGTAGATACTCGAATCCCATCTACTGATCTCTCTGGTGTATTTATTAGACAGAAGCGGTACAGCTCTAGCCCTCAAGTATTTGTACGTATGTATAAAAATGGGAACTGTGTCTCAATGTCGTTCCGCCCTATGTTTGTATTAACTAGCTAAGGAGAACCGGTTTTTCCTGGCACGTTCATAAGGAAATAAGTGAGTAAGAATTAGTCAAGAAGTAAGTATTGTATAATAAATTAGACGACTGGCCTTCATAGTGATTAATGATACAAAGCGATCCAAATATGTTTTTTAGAGATAATGCAAAAACAGCAAGCGTATATAATATACAGAGAGTGATGTACTATTAGTCACACTGTATAGCGCAAGAACTCGTCAACCGCAAGCAATAATGCTCACTTGGTTTTCTATATTTTCTACTAATGTTTTGCTTGGGTTTGAGTCAGCTTCTAAAAGCATCATGGGCTGTCAACGTTCATCGTGTTGACTTCACTTCGTGTTCATTCTCCTCCCGTTTTTTTTGCCATTTTACTTAGCGATAGCTAAATTCTTTGTAGTTATTGAAACCATATTAGGTATATACAGCGTCAAAAATGGCAATACGAGCCCGCAAGAGCAGCGTTTTCACTATTATCAAAAGTCGTCAGTAGCTTTTTATCGATGAACGGCTTGAAAAACAGCGTTTAAGAATCGGATCTGTCAACCGAAAATAAACAGCAGACGACTCTGTTCGCCAAAGTGGCTAAACGTTCGGGTAACAGATGGTCATTAGGTCTGCTTTTTCAAATGGCCTAAACTGTTCTCGAAAACGAGACCCGAAGAGATGAGGTCAAGCAGCTGTCTATTATTCAATGCGAATGCCCCGCTGCTTAGAGCCCGCGTCGGTTCTACTGGAACGGCCGCGTCCTCACGCCAACTGAAAAGGCTATTGTGCTTCTTTTATTATGCAAATGTCAACTTATAGTTCTTTCTTAAGGCGGCATCTCTAAATGATGGCCTTTCTCACCCGCTGCTTGGACCGACGTGGTAAACGCTTGTGGCTGGCCGCGCGAAGGCACATTAAATCCACAGTCCTGCCGACTGTACCTGTTTCGCCTAGTTCTGTACAACAGTGTGTTTATATACATATTTGCCAGGGTAGCGAGAAGGGTTATCGATTGATGCGAAGCGCATTAACGGAAAAATAAAGTTTAAAATATGGTGTCAAAGATCTGGGATAATGTGGTATCTATGCGGATATCATATCAAACGATGTTTTTATGCGAGTTTGGATTGCAAAAACACTTCAGCACGGGCTGGTAATATTTAATTTACTTGCTATATAATTAAGTCGCGTTGAGTTTGCATTAGCGTTATAGGGATTTGTCAAACATTGTTAGAATGTCTATACTCAGACTTAGGATACAGCGCCTTCAAGAGGAGTATAGTTTCTGCAAGGATTCGCTACGCCTTGTGATTTTATTAGTATAAGAGCACAAATATTGCCCAGGCTCATGAAAAAATTGTACTGTTTGTGGTAAGTCGTCTTATTAGAGGAAGTCGTTCAATACGACAGATCGCCAAGAAGCTAATTTTAATAAAAAGACAAATAACTTTAAATAAAAAAAAAGCTAGATGTTTCAGTACAGTACAAATTAACGAAAAGCGGTCTACTCGACTGTATTTCTATTTTCTGGAAAGCTCTCCTGAGACGCAATGAAATCGAGCCATTACCAAAGCGGTTGAGGACGGGTGACAACGTACGACGATAATGTACAATTAAAAAAGATGTGCTCCACATTCTATATAAAAGCCTACATTGACGTCGATGAACGTGATGCTCTTGTATTGAGTGGCTGCCCTCGAGCAAGATGACTGATACGGACCTATTCCGTCCAACGGAATTCCAAGACGCTATGAAACCACAAAAATGGCAAGAAGCCATCGCACCGAAACGGCACATATTCAGTTTAGAATAATTTTATCGTAAAATTTGAAAATATTCACTTGGATTTTGGGTTTCGGATCGGAAAACGGTCAAGACTTTTTCCGCGACCCAACATACAAACCAAAATCTGCACCTATTCCTGTTGTTCAAGTTATCTGTTTAATCACTATGAGATCTTGGCTACAGAATGTCTTATGCTATAGTACTCAAAACAAATTAAGCACAGACCCTAAAAGCTTAACTTTATATATCCTAAAGCTTCATAATATGAATTTCGAACGGTTCACTAGTTAAGATTTTCGCTGAAGAAGCCATAAATTGTCTCCTCAAGTTCGGGCATTCAACGTATCCATAAGCTGTTCATGTGAGATGAAAAAAGTGAACTTGATAAATTAGTCCAACGTCATCAATTTACATCCGTCTAGCGACTTGATTACGTTTCTTAGATTTAGCCTAGTCATATAATTAACTGTGTTATTACTGCTTCTAAGTAACGTTTGCATTTTTGATTTCGTAAACAGTAGCGTTGTCCTATTTTACTGAAAAAAAAAGCTGAAATCCGGCTCATGGACGACTGATCGATCTAGCGGTTTATCTAACCGGTCTTCGTACGCTGTTAACGTTTTGACTGATGATACAAAGTTCCGTCTCCCTTATTACCTTTGTCGCTCCGTAGAATGTTTCACCATATTGCGGCTAGTATTATGGACACTTTTTGGCAATATTGACGCCGTTTGGACAAGCCGATTTTCCGTGGCCATAGGAACCCACGCGGCTCAGAGCTAAGCTACGTGCTAACAGTCGTCGCCGCCATTGATAATACTGCACAATGATTTGGTGCTTGTTCTACAAGCACGATTGATCGTCGACTTCTTGAACAAATCCAAGTAGTAATACACAACAAAGCCATAACATGAAAGGGACTTATTTGTATAGTCATGCGCATCTATACGGCTAAAACAGATTGACGAGACCTATTTGTTGTCACTATCGGCGACTTAAACGAAATAAAGAAGCCTGCGATAGTCTATTTTTTGGAATTATGGAATCATGTTTTATTATAATCACGCAATATTTCACCGGGAAAAAATATCAATATCTACAAAGGCGGAAATTCGTTTTGTTTGAAAAACAAAAACATCCATCTCTCCCAGCGAACCTGTTTGTACTACTTAATCTTACAGCTTCCATTTCTTCGGAATATCTCCGCAGTGCCTCATACTTCATAAAAACGCTACACATGTCTTTGTAAGAGCTCAGTTCAGCGATATTTTCCTAATTTAGCACCGTATGTATTTTCTATGTAGCTATCATTGCAAGGTGGGGACGCAGTGCGCTTATACTCATCCAGTGCAGACAAGCCGACCGCTGCTGGAACAGATATAGGCGAAATTTGGGCCAATACGGCGTGCGCGTCACACGCCATATATTTCTTGACCGGATGCTTTGTATACATTGTAAGTACCAACTTGTTTACGTATCCGAATGCCCCAGGCAATAGTGCAACCAATACGACAGGCAGACGAGCGCGTTCATTAATAGTAAGGTAGAAGGAGCTATTTGAGAGCTTCATATTTATTGATTTGACACAATTTCTACAGTTAGTAAAAAAAGCTTACAAAACTGTATCTATATAATGAAAAAAAAAAAAAAAAAAAAAACATTTTGTTCCTGTCCATCTATATGATGATAAATGGTGAAGTTAGTCGTGTCAATTTCTTTGGCCGTATTCCTTTTACTAGCTTTCTGGCTTGTTCCTTTAACCTATTTACAGCTAATTTTTATTGTCTATTATGACCATTGACTCCGATCTATTGACCAGCATCGCGAACATTTAACGTTAATCGCCAAATGGTACCGTAGTACCGTACTTCAAAGTTAAATCAAAAAAAGTTATGTCTGCACAACCAGACTCGAAATACGCGGGCAATTGTTGTTAAAAACGGCCTAGCGTATCATCTTAGCATATGCTTTATGTATATGGGTCGTATGTAGATATATGAAGCAATGTTGAACATGAATGTTTATTTAGCTTTGTTGTTATGTTTTATTACTAGTGTTTATGCCGTTGTTACTGGACGCCCGTTTGTTGATACCTGATAGGTTTGTTTAAAAAGGAGGCGATGTTATGAGGTAGAACTAGGACTCGCCCTAGGAGATATACTTATTGACTGCGGGTCCGTTCTATCAGTGAATGTGACCCTTAGTCGTCGATTGAAGTTGTAGGCCAAAGTCTGCTGTTTTCATTAGCTGGAAAAAAAGAACATTTCTCCACTACGCGAACGCTGGCCAAAAACAACAACGAAGTACATTTTAAATGAGAATAAAAAAGATATGAAATAAGCAGAAACGTGGTTAAATATAAAGCTACCAAAATGGCAGCATTCGAGTAGGTAAAACTTGACACTAATTCAAGCGAACCGATCGCAGACGAAACCAAAAAAAAAAAGGATACTTTTCTCGATATAACACGTTAACTATGGTCTGCTTACTATACAGCAAATCATTTTGAAAATTAGCGGGCTCAGGATTCACTTGTAGTGGAAAGAAGTGCAGTTTCTTTCCATTCCTACGTTTTGTCGTAAACAATAGCATATTTACATTCGGTTTGATAAAAATTTACACACTAAGGTAGAGGCAATTGTCTCATACTCGTGTGCTCATGTATAATATTATTCATACAATACGCTGTTTTATGAAAGTATAGTGCAGCGCACAAGCTGAACAAAACGCCCTTTATACCACTCCACACCTGTATTACTTTTCAATAAATACTTTATAGACAAGTTTATCAACTAATCGACAACGAATGTCTTTTTTTTTATGAATAGTATTTAAATTGTTCAAATATTATTATATAATATGCTCATTTATAATGGCACTAGCAATCAACGGCGTAGCTGATCGTTTCTTTTAACTAGACTGATTTCCGTTGGTCACGAAATCATAGACGACGTGCTCGAGTGAGGTCCTATTCAAATGATAACCAACCGACAAGGACAAAGATGAAAAAACTGCGAACAATAGGCACCCATCTGCTTATCTCACAAATCAGGCTCACTTCTTGATAGTGTTACTCCAGTCTGAGAGAAATAGGTGATTGCAATAAGCTGGAAATTTTCGTCGCTGTTTTTTTTTCCTAATTTACCTTTTTTCTTTCAACGCATCGTCTTTGAGTGTGTTTAAATCTCGTACAAGAGAAAGCAGTAACTAAACGCTATCCTGCTTAATGCCCATAAGCTCTTGAGCTTTCTCCGCGTTTGGCCCTGTCTAATAATTGATCTGTGCTCGTATATTGGAATTGTACGCTTGCTTATGGCCAAGTAACTGCAAGATCAACATTGAAAGGCAGACGGTGTGGACTTGCCGGTACTCGGTAATATCTGCATTACGTTCAACCCCATCGAACCATATGTGCCGGGCCAGGCAGCACTCCGAGGTGCATCTGACACGGCCCAGAACCTAGTTGGGACCCACGGGGCAGCTAAACGAACGCGTTGGTCCCATCCCCTCGCTTTCTCCCTGTGTTTCCGTGGAATTTCATTAATGCATTTCTGCATTCCTTGCCTCTGTTCTCTTTCATCGTGTCCTTCTTGCCCCAGTTCGGCTTGCCTCTTTGACTTTCTTTCTGAAGCGAGCGTAAACGTTCGTTTAAAGCCATTTCGATTATATCTATCAGCGGCGGCAGCCTCAGGAGCAGCAGATCCGAAAAGGATTAAGTCGGCAGTGTTAAAAGGCTGTCTAGCCATCCTGGAATGCATTCATTGATTAAACATTGATGAATTTAGCTCTTTTCTCCTTTTTGAAAAATGACTGCCTTGATCCTTTTAAGTCAACTAAGTTTGTTCCGTAACCTTCGTATCGATTCCGATAGGCTTATTTTGCTCGCAGCCGCCTCACACGCTCTAAGCAGACGAGATCGTAGGTTGACAGCTTTGCATATTAATCAGCCTCTGACCTGTAAATGAAACGACCTTGGTACTTGGAGCGGGTAGAACGGTGTCTGTGCCTGTTTGGACTTGAGACCGCTATTCGTTCCAGGCCCAAATTATAAATATATTCAGTCAACAGGGTATGCGAGCTTACGAATCTTAAAACACTTCAACGGAAAGTAAATGCTGCATGAGTAGAAATCGTCTCAATCGAGCAAAGCGTCGGTAAGCAGCAAATGGTTTGGTAGGCAACGCAGAGGCAAAACACCTCCTACCTACGACGAAGGCTTACGCCGCTTACCGAAGAATCCTTTATAGAGCTGCTGCTACGAACTGCCTAGGCAAGTCGACTTAACAAACCAAGTTAGCTTGTGCCATGCATTCATTAACTGAAATAGATTTGAACCTAGTGTAGAAATCTGCATTGTACACGTCCAACACGTTACTTCCCGAAGACTACATGTCTCTAAATTGATTTAGCCTTTTAAGTGACTGCTTGACACGTATTTAGGTTTTTTTCTCTAAGTACGTGTCAAACAGTGACAGCTTGCTGGGTTTCTTGACCTATGCATATTGATCATGTTCAATAAAATACACTTACTGAACACGACCTCTTTTTGCCACAAGCTAGCGTGATACGAGCAGTTGAAGTTCGTCGTTGAAATCGTTCCCTCTTAAAGACAACAGCATATCGGACATGGTTTGCAATTAATCTGATTAAGGTAACCCGTGCCTGTTATGTCTAACATTCACGTCGTGTTTTTACAGTCTCTTTATGAGCTGGGCCAACATTATTACACCGTTGCTACGGCGCTGCAGTATTGCTCACGCTGGTTATTTACCCTGAACCAACTCTGAATCGATAAAAAAGTGAGTCCAGTTCGTCAAACACAGTCGACTAAAGTCAAGCTACTGTTTTTTTTCTTATGAATCGTCAGCGTTTCCGTTCATCATTGCGAATGCTCCCGGCAGAACACAGCGGTACTTTAGCATTTGCCAAAGCTCTTTTCGACACTCATCAGATTGGACTCCCCTTGTAGGTGGCAAGGTGCGTTGCATTCGTTTCTGCCAATTTCCACCGCAGCCTGCTCCACCACGACCGTTGTTATCCTCCACAAACAACCCTCAGGCTATAGACTCCGAGTCCCTGGGGGACACCAGACAACTACGAACTGCAAAAACGAATCTACGAGCGAACTGCTTGCGAGATTCGCTCGCTTTCAGGCCAGCCGCTGCGTTCAGCGTCTGTTCTGCTTTTTTTTGTGCTGTGTCCGCTTCTACCGTTGCCGCCGCCGCCGCCACTACGACTGGTGCTATTCCGCTTCCTTTATACGGCTTCGTCCGTCAATCTCTTTGTATAAGGTTTTCGACAGTAACAGCAGCAACAGCGACTTCAACCACGAAAACATCAAGGGAGTACCTGAACTGAGCAAGTAGCAACGTCATTGGCCACGAAGACGGTGGTGAGAGCAGCAGCAAAGTGGCTCATAGAAAAAGGCGTTTTTCTCCCCGCGTTGAGCTTCCCGTCATAGCGACCATGGCATAGTGCTGTTTCCTATTGAGTACGTACACCTAGCAAACGTGACAGATTCACCCGTTTTCGAAGAAAAGGAGATCATTGGTGTAAGTAAGAAAGCAAAAGGATCAATTTATAGCGAGGCTTATGGTGAATTCATACAGAGCACAGTGCTAGATGGCCTATCCCTTACGAACACAAAGGATATGCCTGTTTGTGTGGTTTACGTGTGCGATGGATTCGCTGGCTTGTTGTTATATGAATGTACTACGTGTGCGCCTCGTTTTGAACTGGAAGGTACCAGCCATCTCAAGCAATGCTCTATGCGATGTTTTATCACTACACATATGATTAATTGGTACATATTGGTACTTAGGTGCGGTTGCCAAAGAGTTTACGCAACAGCTCGAACAAAAAATGGATTTCCTTATTTCCCGACAACGCATAATAGTAAGATAAAGCTTCAGTCAATGTTTGAAAACTTCCATTATTTAATGCAAAGTAACTATATACCGTAAAGGCTATAGATTTAGATTTTTCCACTACATCTATAAAGCTTTTTGCGGAAGTAACCACATAAATACTGGCTCTTATTTTAATAACAACAATCATCTAGGTCTAAGAAAATGCGTAAACAAGTTACGACCACATATTTCGCAATGACATAACAGTTCAGGCTTCGGCAATTACCGAAGACCTGTTTACCGTGTCGCCTGATTCAACTCGAAGTTGTTTGATTTCGCGGCCGTAACCCCCGTTGAGTTTGTTGCCTATGTCGTTTCTGAAGTATCAATAGTGTTACGCGCTATATATAGACCTGTGGATTAGTTGTACAGAAGAATCGATGCTTGTAAGGTTCGACATACATCCATCCACTCGTTCATGTAGGGTATGTGTAATCGACAGAGGTCCTGAAACTTCCTCTCACTGCATCTACAGACCTCGCAGTCACAATTCATCAAAGCTATGGCTATTAACTTGCACTAGTGGGACGCGCATCAGCGTTGCTCAACTCGACATCCATTCGTGGCCTCAGAGACCCCTTTTTCATTCGTTATGCCGAAAGCTTTTAATAGCTCTTGCTTTTTCGGCGGATGGACAGATAGTCAGCTTCGATAACTATGTCAATACAGCCTTTTGACAGAAAGTAATTAGACATACAGATCGCCCCTGGGGAGATTACGTTTCTAGGTCGATGTATGTGCATATATAATCAGGGTTCATATCGTTGATATTCCCAGAAGGACTCTGAGAAAGTGAAGGGGAGTCGAAATTATAGATCGAGCGAATTTTCCTTTGGGAAGTCGCTAATAAGTCATCAGCACAACTAAACAACATACTGACAGTTTCTTGCAGCATAATAAGTTAGGTACTGTCTCAAGTTCATCAAAGAATCATTCCATGGTCAGACTGATTCCGTGTTACAATGTAAATGATTTTTAGGTATAGTGGAAGTTATCGATCTCTCTCTCTAAATACATGTAATAAACATATTTTAACAAAATTATTCAATGCGTCTTTAATGAAGTATTAACGCTAAGAGTTTTCAATGAAATCATACTTTATTCCACATTGGTAAATGTTCAACGATCCTATTAAGGCTGTCCGACAGACATAAGCTGAGGCAATCTTCTTCCGTATGTTACTAGTATGGAACTCAATATTATTATTTAATGATTTGGACGACTCTCTATACCGATGATTTAGCATTTAATGATTCCTACTGATGATGTAGTAAATCATTTTTACATCATATGCCCTTAGAATGTTGCTTGGCCGTGCTGATAGCTTATTAGTGACTTCCCACATGGGAATTGGCTCGATCTACAATTTCGATTTCTCATAAGCCTATATTTTAAGCTAAATACTATTCACGAAAACAAAGCCCACTAGTTAAGGTAGATGGGATTCTGGTACGTTTCTGCCCTATGATGCCGCTATATATATACAGCTCTCGGTGTACTTTAGCCCAGGACATATTGCCTCTTCAGCAAATATCTTCTTCTTTAATAATAGACTTCTGACTATTTCGACTTACAAGTCTTAAAATGTATACCATGTCATAGCTAAATTGACTCGGTCTAGGTCCTTAGATCAAGATCAGTACAATTGTCTTTACCGTCGACTACAAATCAGCATTTTCTTACCAGAAGAATCTTACTACAGGTGTGTCCTCGTGTGCGCCGCATAACTGTCAGTATCGAAAACATTGATTTCTAGTTACCTCATGACGACTCGTGATTTTGCTTCTCTATTTAGATGCTCTGATAAGTCAACGCCATTTATTCGCGCATAGGGCTTAACAGGCTGTTTTTTCCACACACAAAAACCACTTGAAAAAGCGAATGAGCGCGAGGAAGGTTCGCGGATTACCTAAGTAACCACCAGGTGTGGATCGCAGACGGGTGGCACCGAAAAGGTGACCTAGCAGATTATAACACAACTTCTATAGTAAGTTCCGGAAATCAACAGAGTATAGAGGAGATATCTTGTTGGTTGCCTCTGGGAACGTGCCGAGAATTGTATTGAGCATTACTGTTATGGGTAGAATTAAAGCTGCGTCCACGCGTGCAGAGAGTGGCGGTCACACCTTGGCGGTTCTTTGCTAGACCTCAAAGCAGTTGCATGTGCTGCAGTTTTCCCATAACGAGAGCAAAGCGTCAGCAGAGAGAGCGCTTACCGCACTACTCAAAGGAAAAACAGAGAACTGCGAAGCTAAAAAAGAAAAAAAAAAAGACAATGAAAAAACGAGACGAAGCAGCGACAGAAAACGAAGTTATGGATTGGTTGTTTTCCGAGAAAAATAAAAAAAATATTGGAGGGAATGGGGCTTGGTTTACATAGCTGTTGCCGTGGCCAGAATAAGGTAAGGCTAGGCAAATGGCTGAAGCTCGCTTGAAGAAACACAGTAAAAATTTCAGGGCCCAGGTTGACTTTTGGGTTTACTCTACGAATATCGCTAATTAATTTCGCCTGTTGTGGTGGTCAGACTAATTTCAATTGCAGCTTCGGTTACGGGTCAACCTAAAGTAAATGCTCAAGTTGATATTGATGCGATTCGAGTCGGTCGGCTATTGTTGAAAGAGAAATCTGTAGAGAATCTTTGGAGTTAGAGAAGCGAACTACGAAACAAGACACAAGATATAAAGACGCAATCGAGGGCGGCCACAGAAACGCAAGCCAGAAACGCACCCTCACCGCACGCGCGCCCTAGATCTGTTAAACAGAACCGAGTAGATAAATTGATCACATTGCTCTGCCGTCATATTTTTCCCTCACTCCCTTACGTTTTTCTTTAACTTCACTTGAATTTTCTCATCTCTATTCCGGGACCCACATGATGCCAAATGGATGGAGACGGTCGGCAGCACCGCTTAATATCTGTTGCTTGCTTTGAATGATGATGACATACCAAGATGGGTGCGACACTATAAACATATTAGATGGTCCTGCGACTCCTGCAGCTGATTTAGGACCGCTGCTGTTGCTGCTGAAAACGTTGTTAGTATGGGGCAAAGGGTCAAGGCCCAGTTGACAAAGGTCATATACAAACCAAACACATACACACTCACAGCTATAAGCAGACATACGCGCGGACAAACATACAAATAAGCAGGCAGATAAACATACCTACACACTAAAACTCGACCCCAGACGCGGAGGAAGCTGGGAGAGATAAGCTAGCGGAACAGACTTTCGTTTTCGAAGGGCGAGTAGGACAAAGAACAGCCTGGTTGCTCGGTCAAATGGCCAACGGCAGAATAAACAGTGTCGTCGACAGTAGTCCGTTTACGCTCTATTTCGCTGACGACTCTTTCACAAAGAATACAACGTTAAGGGAAGCAGAATCTGAGCGGAAAGTTGGACACAACCACGTTCCGCGAGACATTCGCTAAAATAAGTTAGAACGATGAAGGTCAATAACGTATTTTTGTCGTATACTCATAAGTCTTATTAAAATATGCTAAAGGTTTTGAGGCAATTGTTTCGACTAAAGTTATTCATTCTAGGAAAAGATGTACTTAATTACTAGAAGATTTACAACGCCCGGAAATGCTCTTACTCCTTATATATATGTGTAAAGGACATGTGTAGGCATAGCTACTTTTGTTCCTTTAAGATCCTGTTTCTCTTTTGAAAAGCATATAAGGCCAGCCATGACCGAGATTAAGTTTAAAATCATATACTCATTCATCTGTATTATTCAGCATCCATAAAAACCAGAGTCGTTTTTCTCTACTGAATGCCGGGGACTGTACACATTACGTAAATCGTAAATATACGTAAACAGCGTTAAGTTGATCACAAAACCGCACAATTTTGTCCGAATCCGAGTGGTTTTACAGTGAGGTCATCTACATCTTTTCCGTTCGTCGGGACTCCCCCTTAAAAAACAGCTCAGCGTAGACGCATCAGCGAAATGCAGCTACGGCAGCCCGCAGGAGTGGCAAGTCAGTTCGTTTACAGGCATAGGTACACATCGTACAAACAGACAGACCCACTCTCTCTGATACTGTGCACAGAACGCAGGCCATAAAGTCCAAGGGAACGATTTGAATAACTGGTGTTTTAGTCGTTGAAATGCCGCTGTCGACAACCTCACTTTATTCGTTACGTTGCTGACGCTCTCGGTACACGCTGAAACATGGAAATCCTTGAGAAAGCCTGATGTCTGGGTGATTCTGTTTGTCGATTCCTTCGATGTGAATGCCTTTATTATACTATATTATCGTTCTACGGCCGTTTACACACAATACAGCCATTTGCTTCGGTTTTGGCTGGCTGTGTCCTTTCTCACTTAGGGACGTAAGTCTTTGGCCGCGTACGCAAATCCCTACCCTACCAGAACTCACAGCAGAGAAAGCAGTGAAAAACACTGTAAAGCTGTTTAGATATGTATGTTCTTTTGCTAGTTTAGCTACGCTTCTAACGAGGCTTCGCTATATGTACTTTACTTGGTGGCAGGCATATACAGCCTTTCTATGAGAGGGGATGTTTTGTTACGATAACTTCGCTGCGGTTACATTTTGCTTCTTGGCTGCAAAGATCAAGCGAAGCGCATCAGAGGGAGTAAAAGGCCTAGTGCTGATTGTCGATCCGCCGTCTAACCCCTCGCCACGAGTGTATTAACCGGTAAGTCGGCATCGCTCCATCAGAGGCTCGCTGTCCGGTGGAAAAACCAGCGGTTCCCTCATATAATACTGGCGCTGCGGCTGTTTCTGCCGGAGTAATGATAGCTCTAAGCTTACGATGTTGCTTGGCTGAAAGCTCGTGGCAACTGGCAGTTTGTAGTTAGAGCACCACTGTTTGTCAATAACTCAGACTTTTGCTCGGAGCTCTTCTTACACAGCCTGCTCAATCCCCCATTCTTCCACTCATGGTCATGTCAGACAGCGGGATGCTAGTAAAGGGTAACGGAAACAGAGGTTTGGTTGGACCGAGGCCGGCTAAGCCTAGTCGTCTTAGCGCCGGCCACGTCTCCCAAAACAGGACAAAAACCGGCAGAAGACCTTGTCCATGCGCTACTCATATTATTCTCATTGACTACCACACTTACCGGCATTGGTAATCTACAGCTTTTTGCTATTTCTTTTTGTATTTGCCAGACAACCTACTGGGATTTTGAAGCACGTTATGTGGCTTTCCGAAGAGCAACTTACATAGAGGGATATAAGGGAAAAAGGATCAATGTACGGATAGCTAGAAAGAAGAAAGATGGTTTAATAGTTTGATCAAAATGAGGCTCCTTTTTGATTACTTGTTTGTACATATGAGTATATTTTTGTAACCTGGGTTCGAATATGATGAAAAAAAATAGGTGATAAAGATGCTCACGAAATCGTTTCTGTTTAAACGTACACAAGCAGAGATTTGTAATACGGATGAGTGTAGCACAAAAAGGAAGGCGAGGACTGGCCTGAATAGAGGAAGGCGAAGGATTTTCCTAGTTACTTCATATCTGGGATGGCCTTAATTTCCATTATCTCTGCTTTTTTAACTGCTTTCGATTGTATTGTACATGTAGGCTCTCTAGGCACTGCAGTGGTTATTACGTTCTCTATATCGGCTCATTAATTGCTTATCGGATTGTTATACAGAATTTATCAATTCTCGTTGCTGGCATCTTCGTCCGCCGGCAGCCTGTTTAAGTGACCGTATCGTTTAACTATAACTGACACGAAGAGAATGAGCGGGCCATTTATTTACTTACTTTTTGATCACTCCCAAGGGAGGAGTTTGCCACGACAAAACGCACGTTATAACGTACTGCAAATTCTGTTTTAAGACGTGAACAATGAGGCGCTCAACCTCCCTCCTGCATGCTCGTACCATCCAGCTGTAATGATTTTTAATAACAAGTACTCATTAAAAATTCAAATTCTGGCTTTATAAGTGTGTATTATAGACTTTTTGGTCTTTAGACGATTCTCGAGTGCTTACGGTTCTTCTATAGCTTTTTAGCTTTGGAGACCCTTGGACTTCACTACTGCAGAAACCGTAGGGCGTGCACCCGGCCTCGTAACAGCGCAACTTAGGGGTACTCTAAGTTATTGACATAAAATTGCTAGAAAAGGAAGCACGTTCTTTTTCGTCACTTAGGTATAATGTTGTGATGTATATATAAATCGATCTCTAATTGGCTCTATTCGTACAAACTCTGCTGCAGAGAGGCTGATTAACTTACTACATGTTCAATGGGTTCTATTACAATTTAGCCCTCTTGACAGTGTGAAAATAAAAAACTTCTGTATACAGCGTAATTGGTCAGCTATCGTACCTTTAGCGTACCAGATAATAGAGTCAAGGCGTAATTGTTCAGTAAAAGTTTTTGTGTGCGCGAAAGCGTACTTTAGGCTTTTGCCGTCTGCTTATTTTTTTGAATAAAAATTTAATATTTTATGCTAGAACGCTACTATCTATTTGATATATACTACTGATAGATTTCTCCGTGGTAATTAAGTAATTCGAAAAATTGAACTTTTTATTATATGTTTTATAAGAATACCATACGTAGTACCAGCCAGCGAAGCGTATCAATACATATGGACTACAATAAAACAACTCCCTAACAAGTACTTCCATCCTGAATTGAGATGCTGAAGAGAAAAGCGTTGACACATAATTAAATTTTTAATGGAACGCGATTGTATGTTTTCGTGATTACTAAATTGCAGGTAAACAGTGCACGTGTATGTAAGCAATTCGATTTATTATGATACGTTACAAGGTATCAACGCTGGTTTTGATGGCAAAGGGTTCGATAAGATAATTCTTGAAGTTACATAAAATTAACTTTACATTGCAGATTCGCAACACCAACCTTGAA
The DNA here is from genome assembly GCF_002532875.2 of Varroa jacobsoni. Taxonomy (NCBI): domain Eukaryota; kingdom Metazoa; phylum Arthropoda; class Arachnida; order Mesostigmata; family Varroidae; genus Varroa; species Varroa jacobsoni. The sequence continues at coordinate 75,941 of NW_019213245.1, read as the reverse complement.
CTATAATTCAAAATATAAAGCCTATAATATATCTAACATATTATACTATCTAGATACACATATACATTCCTCAAATAAATTGTTTTAATTAATTGAGGAAATCAGGGTTCTTCGAATTCATCGAGCGAGTCCCGTACATAGCGGCGTTCTACAGTATATGGTACTATATATATATACACATATATATCAGTTGACTCTTTAACAGCTTTTAATGACTGGAAAAGGGAGCTGAGATGCTGACTCACATCTGGCTCTCTTTTCGGTCCGGGAGACGCGGCCTTAAATCGGCGAAAACCGTTAGTACGAAGGACGACGGCAACGGAAACGAGCATACGTAGGAAGACGAAAGACACTTTGGCTCCTCTCGTTTCGTTAGAGCGCCGCTGTGCGCCCCGAACTTGAAGACGGTGGCCCTTTTCGTCTAACCCAGCTCAGGTCTAGCCGCACTTTACCTCGTCTTTAGATGGGTAAGCTGGGTAAACTTTTATTATCGAAACCACGCGCGCTTCAGTGCCAAGCTAGACCCGTTTTCGAACTATAGTTTCGGTGCATTGTTATGTTAACGTGCCAGCCTTATAGGAGCTTTAACCCAACTCTGGGAAAGCAATACTTTCGTAGGGCGAAAAGCAGGCAACGGGCGGTACGCGCAGGAAAAGGGACGCTAAGCTACAAGCACACTGCTAACAAAAGACGACCGGTAACGCAAGACAGCGAGGACAAAGCGGCCTGGAAGCTGAAGCGGGCTTAACATCAGCAAGAAAATGGCGGCTTCAGAAGTGGAGCTGGATAACAATCGAAACTAGTCTGAACAACAGAATAAGCTGTCCTGAACTATTCGAATGTACTCACTGGCGCTAAAGTACCAATTGTAGTGGGGCTAGCATAGTTTGCTAATAGATTACCGCGTCCTACATTCTAGGCATAAAAAAGTTATGTTATAGCACAAGGTATTATATAATACGTTTTAACACCACGTATGGGTAGGCTAATATTGCTTGTACGGCTGTTATAGAAGTACACTTTTGTCAGGCTCTTGTGCTGATATCCCACTACTTTACTCCATGGTCCCAACCCTTCAGGACTTGTGATCGGTCGTCTGATCGACTAGATACCGACGTGTTATTATTTTAGCGACGCACGCTTTAAACACGATTAGTACTACCAGGATAAAATGATAATTAAGAAAAATAAGAAAAAGATAATTAAGATATTGTACGTGCTAAGCCGTATAGCTGAAGGTAAACATGCCCATTCCAACTAACTAAAACCCACCACTTTGCCAAACAATGTACTGTATATATATACATTTTTTCTTTTTTTATAGATATATTATTATATTATATAATTTCATTTTTATTTTACTATAGTTTATTATATATATATATATATATATATATATATATATATATATATATAATTAAATAGAGACCAAAAAATTACTTCCTATAAAGTAGAATAGCCTTATATTAACGTACCTTGAACATTTCTCTGCAGAATCCAATCACTATAGATGCCAAACGAGTTTTCTTCCAGGTTTGTTTTCAGGATAGCGCAATTTCTAGCTGTCTCAGTATTGAAGTAATGCTCACGATGTCTAATGTTAACCAATTCAATCTTGTCTATGAATCCGAGAATTTTACCTGAGGCTCAAGACGTAACGCAAGCGTCGGTAACAAACTCCTTAAGGAAGATAGTAATAAAGGGAGCGAGCACTGCCGCAGTAAAACCCGAATCTTCTAACGTCGAATTAACTCAAGGGATTGGCAAAAAATAGGATGGTTAGTCTCTTTAAGCCGTAACGAAGGTCTTCAGACCGGACTAGCATGAAGAGGCTCACAGCCACACCAAAATATGAAATGTTCGTAAACTAGAACTAAATTATTCGCAATTCCGTTTTTTTTTACTTGCACTTATCTCGACGTAGAGGCTCCCCTTTTCCATAATATTCAAATATATGATGAAATATACGTTTAGCGGTGGCCTATGCTTGCTGGCCGTATTACGTACAATTTAGGAACAGTCAGACGTCAAGCATTGCACAAATCGAATGCTTTCACAGCCATCAAAATGCGGTCGTGTGTAACCGGAAGTAGACGCCCTTGCCGGAAATGCCCCGCCAACGACTTCCGTTGAGATGACAGCGTCTCGCTGGCTTACAGCTGCCTTGCTAAATAGTCAAATAGCCCAGCCGCCATGTTTATGTGAGTTAGTCGGTGGGGAATAGGGGTATAGGTGTATATATTTACATACGTAGAGATTCTAACAAAATTGTAAACCTTCTCTGAACGAATGCTAGCGCGACCATGAAAACGGTGTTCTCATATGTTAGGTTGCGATATATTATCCACGTACAGACATATTGGTGTGCATTGTATTTGATGTATTAAAACGCGGCTGATTAAATGAACCATTCGAAAGCCCTTCTAGAGAGATGTTGTTGAAAAGCGTTAGAATATATTTGCCTGCAAAATCATTTGTTTGACACTGGGTTTAGACATTTGAAAGGTTTATACGGCCGACTTCTTACGCGTGATTGTGGACGAAACCGAAAAGCTCGGTTATATAATTACTATTTTGCCTCTAGTTCATTTAATTCCACCTTTCTTATACGTATTGGACAATGAAACACTGTTCCTAAGATGCAACATCAAGTTACAGCAGAGATCTGTTGGGAAAAACTTCCGTATTCATGCAACATACGACAATTTATAAACCTTACTAATAGCACTATATGGACAACGGAAATGTCGAAACAAAATAACGAAAACGTCCGTTCAGTGCTTCAGGTAATTTCTGTCTTTTCATCAGTACTAAATAGGAATAAAAAAAAAATTGACCAGCCATATAAGGCTTAATAAATGGTGTTCATAACTTAGTAGACTAATAAGTTGCTAAGATCAATACGTATCAAGTAATTTTTTGTTCGCCTTGCGTCGCTTAACCAGCTTTAGCATTTTTAATGGGTAGCAGATACAGATAATTGGTCGGCTAGAGAAAAATGTAGTAATCATCACGCGAGCCGATATAGATTGTCATCTATTAATTAGACATAATAATTTTTCCGTGATACGGCGTTTGCTCATTAAGTTGAGTGGCATGTGTGGGGGTTTAGGTTTAAAATCAACGGTAGGTGTCCTTTCTTTCGTCCTGGGATGGTCGCTAATTATCTGAAGCAATGCCTAGCGGTACTACAGGAAATAAGAATAGAAACATCTATTTAGAGTTGTGACTGTGAACGTACGTAGTGTCCGCAGCTGGACGACAACTTTTAAAACATTCTGCACATTACCACTGAAAATTTTTGCTGGTTAAATATCCGATGCATATAACAAAACAGTAACTGGCCTGCAGAAGCCATTGTTCAACAAACAAAGCCGTTACAAATATGTTCAGGATATCACGAGATCAGTTGGATTTGCAAAAAACCGTTCTCTTAGAAACATTGCAGTGTCATCTTTTATCAGGGCTTTATTTCTCTGCCCCGCCCGTCAACATTTCTCGTTGTATTAGCTCTATTGACTGTGCCTGATCATATATTTGAACAAAACAATACATAGTACCACATACATAACAGTAAGCAATAGTACTCCGACGGACCCCACAAGCCCTGTCACTCTTCCGGTATTTCGGGTGACCAGGATTACCACTATTGCCATCTTTGGGCTCGCCTCATTTGTTAAGCTAGCGGGCTGATCTGCTTTGTTCTAATCCATGTGTAAGTGCTTCTAGACTCTTTTATCTGTACACATAGACTCGCCTATTTTATATATGTGTATATATATATTCGAGGTCTACATATAATCGTGTATCGCTGTTCGTGCTACGTACTACGGCTAACAGGATTAAGTCGGAGAAGAGTTTCGGAGTTGTTGTTGACAAAACGGTAAGACGAAAAAGCCGCTGCTTCAGAGGACAAAACTGCAAGCGATGGGTTCTTCACTACATACTTGCGGACGTAACTTATAGCGGTAAAAGGCTGTACTGAAGAGACCGTGTGCGTCAGGATTTCGTATCTATGACTAATTGTTCCGTGGTTAAATTACACTGCTAACGCATCAATGATATGGAACATTTACTTCCAGGTTAGATCCAAATCGTTGTTGAATGGTTATGGTTGTTGTTGTCGTCGGATGTTCATATCAGTGTTATCGTCTGCTACTCTTGTTGTCATCCGTTCGGCTGGCAATAGTCATCAGACTGTTTACTGCGTTACGTTTAGGTCGCCCCTTTTTCGCTTCGACACACCAACAAGGACAGACCGTTACAATTAGCCGGCGCTTCTTAAGAATTGGGAAAAAAAATCGCAAGGCAGGAAAGACTCGATAAATGCTTCCTCTTTCTTCGGTATGCTTCCCAAATTAGATTTCCGGATTTCGAGAAACTGTCAACGGGTAAAGTGACAGGGATTACCGAAAAAACAACCTAAGACACAATGTGACAGCATGCGGCAGGTTGGTTGTGGTACAGGGATACTACAATGGGAAAGCAGACTAGAACAAGCTTTGAACAAAAGTCACAGGAAAAGATAGACTCGAATAACCTATTCTGGATTAGATGTTATCCAATGTTATCTCATAGAATCATCTCACTTCAAGCGTCTTCAGTCATGACTCAGCTATTTAAGGGTAGGAAGAAAATGTAACACTGTAGACAATTACTGTTAATACTTAAAAGGCCTCACGTATTTCTCTCGTAGCTAGTGTTTTCGCTTTCTGCAAAGCACGATGCACATATGCTGACGTAATAAGGGTCAGCTGATCTGCGCACAAGCCATTATTCTGATCTACCCGACTCTGAGCGATAAGATTATTTAGATAAATGACGTACGCACTAAATGGCAAACCACGGATACCCTCCAATCGCAAGGCGCGGTTCATGTGGCGATGCACGCGAATCGTATGGGGCATTGAGTTTCTGTCCGCCGAAAACACCGAACCGATTTGGGCGAAGGATCTCATGCACTGAGTGATACACCTTCAAATTTCCTCAGAGCACTCGTGAATTTCCTATACATAACGTGCTGCTGATGGCACGGTAAACTCGGGTCTTACGGCTGGTTCACCGCAACTCGTTCTCCATAGCAAAGATCGTCTTTGTACCCATTCAAGCGAGTACAACTATTGCTCCACGTTGTAAATTAGAAAGACTTAAGTAATAATAATTGTAATACCTGACCTCCATTAAATGCTGTTATACTGAAATAGACGGACGGATTCGGTGTTAGTTGAACTAGCTCAAAAGCCAGCTGATCGCTTAGCGGAACGCATAGGTTACCTAATATTGGCCTGAACTTCTGTTCGATTAAACTGCCAACGAACCCAGACGTCGAACTTCAAATCGTCGACTATTTGTGACATGGTCTTCAGGAAAAATGAAACAATTATGCTTTGTTCAAAACTATGAAGCTCCTATCTATCTGTTCGGTCACCTTCTCGGGCCTTGCAATAAACGTCCGCTATTTTTCCATTTGAGGAACTGTTACCGAGCCAATGCACCTATGCAGAACTTCGGCAAATCGACCTAAAAATGTCCGTTATATAACAACGTTTCGTACGGACATGTTATCACGAAATATCAATCGCTGTTCTATCGTATATGTGGTAATTAAAAGTTTAATAGTTAAGTAGTGTATTCAACTTTTAGCTGTAGAGCATGGGTCGGACTTATCGGTCTGAATCTGCGGGGTTAAAGCTACGTCATGTCGACAGGTTTTTCATCAGTCCTAAATTCTGCGAAGCTCGTTCGCCTATCGATTAAGCCGCTAATGACTTCTCGGCGACGAACAGGAGAGGCGCACTTGACGACAAAGTCGTTTCCGGGATCAGTGACGTCATCTCAGCCATCACAGAAGCGTAACCTGCTCAGCCATGAACTTACTCATTAAAAAACTTCATACCCACGATTGCTAAATGTCGAACGGTCAAGATTTCAAAATTAACTTTGAACTATAGATGACCCTGAGTAGCAAAACATCTGAAAAATGTTGCCGATACAAATTGAGGAGAACTGCGTCAATTCTTGAGGGTTTTTTGCATATTGATTGAAAATGACCGTTGAGAAGACGACGTTCCGCTGAAGTGTAAAGTATGCAGTGGGCGTTCGTTTCGTAACCAACCCTCGACTTGGAGCGCCTCGCAACGTTCGGCTGTCGAACTCCTTTGGACGTTACTACAGAGGTGTGAGCAGTATTTGTTACCTGTATCTTTATGAGCAACAAAAACGAGTATATGAGTCGCCAGTATTACAAGCTCTAATGCCCATTAGTTTAGTCAGGCTCAGCCTGACGTACTCAGGACCATATTTTTAATGCTTAGTTTTATTTCCACTTTTTAGGTTAATTAGAGACGAAAAGCATAGAAACGAATTAGTCTGGAAAATCGCTTCGAAGATATCACCTACTTTACGTTGATTGGAAGCACTTCATACCTTTGAATTAGAGTAATATTTGCCGCCTACTTTTGGTCGAATCTGGTTTGGGCCTGACTATTTCATCCGATGCTGCCGTTAGCCATTGCTTCAGATAATTAGCCTTTTCCAGCACGAGACGAAGTTTCTTTATGTCCGATTTTCGACTTAACTTACCTCACACATCCCTAAAGTTATAGGCAGACCAACGGTAAATTTAGTGCTTGTGCCGGTTTTAGACTAATAGGATGTTGAACCGTTAAAAGCGAAAATACTCGGATTATTTATATTTGTTTCGTGGATAATTTCAGCGTTGTAAACAATATATAGATGCATCATCACCCCATTACAGGCTGTATGGCCTATTGCTAGAGCTGTTATTATATTCTGTCATGTATTACATATAAGCTAATAACGAATATGTAATACATATTATCCTTGCTTTATTGGAATATCTGGTACTGTTGGTAAGTTCGAAACAGCAGCTTCAATATGATTGCGAAATATACTCAGTTTTTTTTTACGATCTACTATTATTAAAAAAAATATCTTTCTTTTAGAGTTAGAAAACTGTATTAAGATGATGGCACTATAAAAGTGCTCACATATTTAGAGCGTGCTAAAATGCAGATTGGGTTGCTGACAAACTCGATGGAATCGTAAGTGTCTCATTAACTCAAGCGGTTAATTTTCGCAGCATCTTTGAAGCAGGTAAGACAAGACAGTTTATAATTTAACTTCCGTTGGATGAAGTTACAGCAATCAAAAATCGTGGTTACGAACTCTTGACAAAACCGACATTTGTGTAACAATGAGGCTACTCAATCACACATAGCTTATACATAGTGCAGCGTATGATACAACAAGAGTTATTTCAATGAACAGCTTATGGGCAAGAGTGAAATTCTGATTATACAATCTTTTGTCAGCTGATTTTCAAATCAGACATCGTCCGTTTAAATTACTTATGCTGCTACAGAACATGTCGCCGCAGGTCGTGTCGAGCATTCGCGGTCCTACAATCTCCCACTCGATCCGACTTCTCTTTTCCCCCTTTGTGCCCGCGTGTCTTTCATTTATACATTTCAGTGCAAAGTACGCTAACGTGCAGGAGATGAATGTAACGACTGCCTCCGGGGCTAGCGTACTCTCCAGGGTGGTGCGGAATACTGAGGCGAAGTAAGCACGATGTTAAAGAAGGCAAATTGATGCGAATTAGCTCCATGAATGAACGGGACACATGAATGAGTCTACGGAAACGATTTAAAAGGCTTTTCCGGAGCCGACCCCAGTAAGGCCAGAAAAACGCGTATACCTACCAGTCGTTTCTCCGCATACCCCCTTCGCATATATATGGCACTGGCGGTACTTCTAGCGCAGAGAGCAATGGTAAACATCAGCCCAAACATGCAGAGCTCCTCGAACTTAGACTACTACGTATCTACTAGCAAATTACAACTTGCCACAGTCAGCTAATTCAAGAGGGATCAGTCAGCGCACGGTTCGATGAACACTTATTCATGAACAGGCAATAGTGCTGCTCTTCGATTCGCACGCAGTAGGGTGTCGAAATCATGAGACTAAATGGGACAGGGGGATAGCGGGGCATATATTTGTGTCTAGGTCTACCGCGCGTACGAGACCGACTTTGGGCTCTCCTCACCGTTTTCCTCTTCGGTTTTATCTCCGTTACCACCATAACAGTCAAAGCTCTCAGTTCTAAAGGTCACCAGGACGTAAACGGCACGCTATAACGAACAGCTCTTTATTAGCTGCTGTTTGCCTTGTGACTCGTTAACCCACAATAACGAGTGTACAAGCCGACAAGCCAAAGACTGTTTCTTTATCGATTCTGATGCTTCTACGAGCCGATCCAACCCGCTTCTCTCTCACGTATGAGGAATCTCGAGCTCGCGCGAGAAACGATGCCTCTCACCGTCACCATTTCACATTTCCCAGGTCTCGTCCTGTCCTCCCTGAAGCCTACTCATTTTAAAGGCCAGAAAAACTTAAACGGCTTTGGACGACCAGCCTCGGGCCTAGGGACTATCTAGCTTCTTTCCTGTGTACATGGTAAACTTCTTCGAAAATTCATGGAAAGTTGGGAATGCTAGTAACGAGCAAAGGGATAAAGGAAACTCGGTGGATATGACAAAGCGATACATAGCATACATATAGATAGATAAACGTTGTAGCAGCTGCGGTCGAGATAGTGGATGGTATTGGTAACGGGCCTTAATTCGGGTTCGGGTTGATTTACTTATTTACCAAACTATGCTGCAAAGACATGTCTATGTGCGTGCTGTTAGAGCGGACAAAATGTTTATGTAAAGTACAAAAGTAACTGGAAATTTGGGATGGAATACTGTACAAATGAGTAAATTTAGTGCTTATCTATGATCAATGAGTCTGTTATGTCGCTTGTCCAAGCATAGATTATGTCTAGAAGACTATTCCGTTTCGAAAGTGAAAAATACAATTGGCATAGTTTAAAAGAACCATTTAAATAAAGTCGAATTGTTGACTTAAAAAAAAAGGACAGAGGGTCAATATCTGGGACATGAAAAGCTATAATGCGAACAATAATTGTTTTAATCCTTCGTGTGCCTCATATCAGTTGCTCCGCATTACCTGGACATCATGTCTTCCACGGCAGGGTCGTTGCATTGATTAAATTTGGCCAATAAATTCCTGGTGGTTTTTCAAGTTTATAAAAGGACATTAAAGTATTTATTACTTTATTAATGTATAATTACATTACGGAAATTACAAAATGTAATATGACAATTCGGAGTTCTCGAGAAGGGTTTATCAGATTAGCTTCATAGTTATGTAATTTTAAATGTCACTAACTGGTCCATCATCGAAATTCGAAGGAGGAATACAGTATAGACAGTCAATTGCATTACAAGCGCCTTATAACGTGTCTATGTGCGATTAGAACGTTCCTACCATACCTCGTATAATACTCGCCGAAGGAACTTAAATATGTTTGTAAATTTACTTAAGTTTGCATAAATCACAAAGACGACGATGACGCCGAAATTTTCCTTCCAAAACCTGTCAAAGCGCAATGGGGCCGATCTGATAGCTGTCTGAACGGCATCTACTTGAATCGTCTACTCTCAGCTCCTCCTTCTATCATCCTCAGTTACATCATAAAGTTGGTGAATTCTGTCTAGCTAGCGTAGGCAAAACGCCTGGTTGCTTTTAGAACGAGGAGCCCCTTCAGTACCGCAAGAGGTCGCTACAGTCGTGTACAGGCAGCGGTAAGTCAACGGTGGTGGGTCCTGTTAAGCCATGTGAGGTCAGCTACGGGAAGCCGTGTCTATGTCAAGGGCATATTAGAAGGCAGAGGGTGCAAAGGCAAGTAGGCAGAATAGGCAACAAAACGCAAGTCAAGGCCAACCAAAGTTATTCGTTTCTGTCGCTTAGTGTAGTCACGCTTCAAGCGATGTTCGAAACGTAGGGAACACGGCAACTCTGAGGGCAGCGAAAAGGGCCAAAGTGCTTTTGGAGGCATTTTCAAGTTTGTCTGTGTGCAGTCTAAGGACCAGGAAGCAGACAGGGGCATAGACAAGGTCGGGCGCCTCACAGGTCAGGACAAGAGGAGGATCTAAGTTTACCCAGCTTTTCTGCAGTCCTGTGTTCTTGCCGTAAGGTCTTAGGTCTTTTCGGCACTCGCTATTGCTTGTGCTGGACGGCGTCGGCACTGGGGTCTCTTCTTCTAATCAAGTGAGTAACATCCTTCGTCGCTTCCCGGTCTACCGAACTTCCGTCTCATCCTTTAGCTAGAGCCGGTTCTGCTAAAGCTACGAAGTCCCAGGTAGGTCTTCTTGAGCTCGTTCAAAGCCTGGTTCCCGATTGAATATTTCTCCAGATATTCTGCTATTGCTGGTAGGGGATGAAGTGCTTCTTCTTGTCGTAAGGAATAGAGCTGCATCTCCCCGTTCAGAAGATAACTAACTACCGATCTCTATCCTTTCTTCTTTTAAATAGGTTCGGGCTTAACTATCCTTCGGATAACCGTTCGACTCGGTACAATCATGTCCAGCTATGAGATCGTTCTAATGGTTCCATAGCTGAGCAAACTCTCGGCTGTCTGTTCTAGACTACACTATTATATCAAATATTGCATTATTCCACATACAACTTTGGTGATAGAATACTTATGTTTCACCGCAATAATCAGCTAAAGAAAATTACAATGTAGATGCCGTTAAGGTTGGCTGGTGTACCTATCATGGACAAACATCTTATGCGGGAGTAATGAACATGCTGTCCAAATGTTTAACTGCGGCCGTATTACACACCGTGAGATCTTTGCCGCTGAGTTACAGGTATACGTCTTTAAGGCTTGTTTCGCGTCCGGCGAGCGGTCCACCGCTGGTTTAGAAAATCCCTACGGAACGCATACTCTCGCTTACCGTACGTACTCGATTGACAACTGTGTCGAAATCTGCATATCAACGACTACCATCATCGCAGAAGTGATCCATGACATGGTTTCGCAAAGGCAGTTCGTCAGGACGACGTATAAAACAGAGGAAAAAAGTTGGCCTTAAGAAACAGTGGAGGTTTAATGACATGCAAAAACCAAGATTAAAAAATAGAGTGGTATAGCACGAAGGAGGCGTTACGCTCTACACACTATAAGTATTTACCTGTTTAACTAGTTAACGTATCTAGTTTTATCAAACCAAGAAGAGCCGTACAAAATTTATCACTAGATTACTTAATTGTGGTATACTCATATACGGCCTTAACTTGTTTATTGTATATAATGTGAAGCGAAATTCTCTTGACAGAAACATACATATGGCAAATATGGAATAACAGATTTCAAGCTATCAGTAGACTTCCTCCTCCTGTATATATATATATATATTCAACGTCCGTCTGTGAACCTGTGTCGCTCATTAACATTAATTTGGGAAAACCAAATAAATGACAACTCAACAAAGAGTCCAGTATCTTCCTCCTTTCCGTTCCTTCAACCATGCTCGCGTATATTGATGAGTTCACTAGTAAACCTAATTGTACGATCAAGTACGGCCGCAACCACCAACGTCAGGCGGCAAAATAAGCTGAAAAGGTTTTTGGCTAGTTATTGGCAAGTCCGAATTTAAACGCACCCAAAAAAATAATTTGCACTCGTTTTTTTCGCTACAAATTAATTCCTTTTTTTAACCTCATCTTTTTACGGTATTTATAGCTCGGGGCAGTCACCTTTTTTCAGTATCTTCATGCAAAGAATCGCTCCTGAAAATGTACAGAATGACCACCGTAAAAAGGATTAGCGTTCGTTATATTTTGTGACCTCCATTGCTCTTCTATTCTACCTCGTCTTGCGTCGTTTGGTTTGGACGAATCAAGCAGTATGGAGAAGTTGCACCATTGATCAGCTGACATTCGTTTTTCGATGGGTCGGTTAGCGGGTCTCCCACGTGTATAGTCCCCATACGGAATACGAGCACGACAGCAGAGACTCATGGCGGTGGACAGAAAAACAAAACTTTGCGTGTTTCACTCTCGTCTAGCTTTCTCAGGTTGACGGACAATGCATACGCACAATTAGAGACGACGACGGCGGCAGCTGTATTATTACGCATCCATAGCTTAATAACCTTGATAAAGTGTTAAGCGGCTTCCGAACGTTTCGAAAGTGCTCCGACATTATGAAGAGCCAATGATGTATGCATGAGTGAAAAAGACTAAATTTTTCAGGAGCGCTAAAACGTACCGCTGGATAAAGCGATCAATAGATACTATTTGACTGTAAAATGCGAAGAACTTAAGGTTTTATCGAACAGAACATTGCGTCTACACGCAAATGCTCAAATACAGGGATTCTGATTCTTTAATTGACTTGACACTGACGCGTATGACGTCTCGAGTTCGGTTCATTGTTGAAAATTAACGCATGCACACGAGTGATTGACGATTTTTTGTTCCATGGTCTAAATTGATGTGTTGAATGAGTCACAGACCATGGCCCAAATATACTCGATGCAAAATTTATTGGATAAGAGTTCCAGAATGACAGACGAATACTTTATCAGTAGTGAAACCTGGTCCGCCCAATGTACTCGTCTTAATCCTTCTGAGAAAAACTAGTGCCGTAAGAATTTTCAGTAGACAGATTATACATTCAATTAATCTTTATAGCATTTTATTAAAGCTAAGCAGCTCAAGAGTTCAAACAACTAGTTGATAAAGCGCACTAAGTATGCAAATAGAAGCAAGGAACGAAGTGGGCCTAATGCACATTGAACATTTACTGAAACGGTAAATTGTTCAAAAAGAAATTTTATAACTAAGGTGTCAATAATTGGCCTATTTTACACATGGCTTCTTGACGAAACTAAACCATATATTGTGGATACAAAAACAGGGTTTTGCCACATAATACGAACGGGCTACATTCGATTACCCCGTTATTCCTTTTCCAGCATCGGATGATGCACTTCCGCGAAACAACTTAGAGCTATTCGTATAGGACTAACCACGAAATGGGTTAATCCTATCGACTAAGATCGTTATATTACCGATCTTCGAAAAAGTTACTTATCGTTTTCTAAGTTAAAGTTTATCCTGTTAGACAATCTTGCAGTCGTAGCAGTCAGGATATGCTTGGAAACTTCTGTGGAAATTAGCTATGTTCACACGCCGTATAATTGCTATTATTATTATTATTATCATTATTACGTTCAGTGTTCGCCTGCTGAAATTACTAAAAGTGTGTGCTACGTCAGAGAGCTCTCAAGGTTGAATGGTACCCGCTAAATTTAAATAAAGTGAGTACACCCAGTACTGACGTGTGTGTATATATATATATTTCACGTAATGCGTAACGCAAAGACGGTCTGTCCTACTTTTTAATTGGAAAAAAAACGTGTTGAGCAACAATTTGTTCTAGGGGTGCCCGAACAAGCAGCTTTGTCCAAGAGTTGCATTTTAAATTGTTCTCGCGAACACCAGGCCGAGAGTATGAACTGTTTGCAATGAGCTGGCGGGGACTCTCTAAAGGAGCGCTTATATGATTAGTATAATACTGAACTTGACAGAGCAAAATCTTCGGGTGCGAACGTTCTAAGCCACTGTGTATGCATTTGAAGTTCTTAGCCCATCCCACGGTGAGAAGTTAAATTGTGTGCTCGACCTGAACATAATGTGTGCGAGCTTAGTTCAATATTTTATTACACCTGTTGTATATACGTCGCCCTTGGCGATTTACAAGCAAAATCGGCCTTATACATTGAATTTGCTCTATGTGCAGTTCTATTGCGTAAAGTACATCTCTTCTCAGCAAGCATCTTCAGCCCGATAGCCCCGGAATTAGATACATCTATGCTATCAGCTAGTGCGAACTACGCGGATAAAGTTTTTCTGATGAATTCCCATTGGCACGTGAGTGTAGGCCTGTGTCCTAAAGGGCTTCGAAAGGTGATTAGTACCGCTTCCACTAGCGACCTTACTGAGGTAACTGGTTATTCCCGAAGACAGGGGCGAAAAGTGGCGGGAAGTTGCAAGAGAAACGTTTCTTTCTTCTCTAAAAAGCAGAGGAAGCTTTGTCGATAGTGGTCGCGCTGAGTAATTTAAATATTGTTGCAGGCAAATGAAAATCTAATGTAAAATCTTGTTATTCGAACGTTTGGTTTCATACGTTCATACATAGGTTTGGTAGTGCTAAGGCATGGAACGGTGACTCTGCTAGCTCTTTGCGCTGAGAATCAACGAAGAGTGTTACTACTCAAGCACGCAATGACTTTTACAATGAGTTCCTATAAGTGAGTTACGATTGCAGAGGTATATAATATAGCACGATATGTATATAGACGGACAGTTTTTCGGGGGACGAAAATTGTCTCGCATGGAAAAAAAACACACACACTATCGGGTTGAATCGAACCCGGTGATCGAAACTGTGCATTTTCATTTAATATTGCAAACCTTCTGTGCTATTACCATTCCAGTTGGCAGAACTGAGAATAGTAGTGTGCTGTAATGTTAAACTTAGTCTTTGAGCTCAGCCAGCGGATTCTATGAGCCCGCAAAATCTGCTTTAACATTTACCTAAAGTTTTAGTTTATGTCTTATGTTTGAAGTGAAATCACACAGATGCTGTTCGTATTATTCCCCCACGTTTTACTCGCCTCTTCCTCAACAGATACGATGGGTATTACAATTGACGGTAGGTAAATGTAAAGCTAATGTTTTGCTTGCTACGTTGGGCTATCCACACCACTCACCCTCGCCGTTGTATAGTTGCGTTCGAACCCTCGACACATCTGACTCTGCCTTAACTAGAACTGGAGATTGGAAATGAAAGCGCAAGCAGCGGCAGTGGTCGTGGCAGCCGCAGCAAAGAGGAATCACTTGAACATTTGGGCTGTGAGAGATTGGAGTATAGAAAATGAGTGTCGATATTGTCACGGCGAGCCTGAACCGCGCCTCAGCTAGAAGCACATGTCCTAAGAGTCCTGGGCCCGAGCCCGAACGAATCCGAAGCGAACCGCGAGTCCTTTGCGTCAGCCGGCGAACAAGCACTTTCCGAACAACTAACTTCTTTTTTGGGGGATGACCAGCCGGGCAAGCAGCGTCGCTAGTGGGGTTCTTTCTTAAAAGTTTTCGTTGAAGCCAGTTGAGATTTTGCCTCCGAAGGTTCCGATGCAATTCTCCTTCAACTACCCTACGTCCTAGCGACGTGAAGTGGTCTCACACAATCTCACAGCAGCTCATCGACTCGTTACTTCGAAAACCTAGCGGTACCCTTCGAACGCTTTACTAGGACCGACGCACCGCCGACATCGGTCGACGATTAAAATCTCCCAATGCCCAGCTGTTGTCACTTCTCTCTCCTTTCAGAGAATCAAAGTCCATTCTTTTGCCTTCAGCCGCCTTAACCGCGGTTCTTCAGTCTTCCTGGTTTTTTTCTGCTATTCCGCTCTAGGATATCTCTCCTTCTCCTTTCTAGGGTTCTCAACCCTTGGTCTTCGTTCAGCGCTAAAGAAACAGGGCTTAAAGGCGGTAAAAGAATATGAGCGGTCCTAGAATTTTTGCTCTGCCTTCTTTCTATGCTTTTCATGATCTTCTCACTGCCTCGATTCTTCGTTTTGTCTCGTTTGGCTTGGCCTGTTCAGTTTTCTCTAGGATTTATCCTATCCATCATTTCACACGAGTACTGGCACATGGGCCGCTTCCACCAGCAACCTACCGCAGCTACTTAATCAGTCACGCCAATCGCAAACATGCAGGATCAGACTCGGCTTGCTTTACTTCGAAGAGGGCCGAGGTTGCGAAACCCGCTTAACCCAGTTTTCTCCAAATTAGCTTTTTCGTTCATCCACTATGTGTTCGAATGTTTGGACGATATGCCGGCGTCTTGGGAGTTCACGCATTCGAGTGCGAACTCAGCGAGCAAGTCACCCTCTTAGTGACTTTTCCGGCCCATGGGCAGCCACCTTTCCAGCTTTGCCGTTGCTTCTACCATCACTGTCGCCGTTGTTGCCATTTGCCGTCCACCAATGAAATTCGCATGAGTGCCTATCAAGGGCTCTATCATCTTTTGCAAAAATCAAACCCATCATAAAGACTTCGGCAGTAGCAATGAGACGAGCGCAAGACAATTTTGATACCATCTGCAATAACTGCGTCAGGCAGCGACAATAGTGAGGCAGGTCAAGCTGGTTACTAACTTACGGTAGAAACATGGCTTTTAACTTACGTACACACATACAAGTAGGCTGCACAAGCACTGGCGCCGGCGCTGCTATCAGCAGCATACACGCACACATACACGCCCTTTCACACATGAAGAAGCGGGACGTGAGAAATGAGAGAAGATGACGCGGAAAATACGGAGGGAAAAGAAGGAAAAAGGAGACGAAGTACAACGTATATATACGTTGCAGTTATACTGCTATCAGAAACTGCTCTTGCAATTGGATCGTAAGGGTAAAAGTGGGCATCGGGCATTTATGCTAGGAGTTGATCGAGGCAGCACCTTCATTAAAGTATGCTGTCATTATCCCATGTCATATCGTGATGCCAAAGAAAAATTGCGAAGAAGTAGCCTTAGAGATCGTAAAAAGAAAATAAAGTAAAGAGACTGATACTGTTAATAGTGAAGAAAGGGAATGGGCAAATTAAAAAGGGCCTTCGAAACGCTTGACGACGCTACAGCGGAATCGTGTATTGTACGAAAACAGATTTCACATCTCGTACGGGGCAGCAGCTCGACTTGCTGCCGTCGCTACTATTATTTTGGGACTCATAGCAGTATTAATAGCAATGCTAGTAGTAGAACGGTTCAATAAAAAAATCGAGTGTAGACACACTGTGTTTCCGTGCTGGCAGAAATCAGTCTTCTGAAATGACGGTTTACACTTGTACTGGACGTAGAACTCGAAAAATGAATTTATAAGTCACGAAAATCGCTTGTGCTGATTGTGTTGCTTTATCGTCGCTGATAATAACTGGAAATTATTATTTTATAGTGTAATAATGTGGTTCAATGAAGTCGATGGATGAGAAAAGCATGGTCTGATTAGCAGTTGGAGTGTGCCCGTGATCACAATTTTAATTATGATATCCTAGCTTTAACCCCTTTTTTATGATTCCCGAGTATTATTGTTTTTTTCCACTATTTTCCAACACTCTCGCATGTAGATCTATTCGCATCCATAAAGAAAATTGCAGTCTAAATGCTTCACGTTGTTTGAACAAGTTGACCTGCTTCGTCTGGCTTTCCTACCATATAACGACCCCTACGTAAGGGCTAGCAAGACTTTACACTGAAATAAAATTAAGCTCGCGAGGCGAAAGTTTGCAATTGAAGTAGACGGGTGAGAAGCACAATTTTTAATAATAAATATACGAGACTAAACGATGTCCTTTCTTAGTGTCCAGGCTAACAACCAAAAAGGAATATGTTCTTCGTAGTTCAACCCCCACCGTAGCGGTCACCCAGATTAGAGCCCTCCATTGCCAACCCTGGTCCTCGTGTCCAACATCTTGTTTCGCATGTGCTTGTATACTTCGGCGTCTGGCCGATGGACTTTAGGCCTGCGGACGGCAGCGAACGAACGAATCGACGGATATCTGCCAAATATTTCTATTTAAGAAGAGGGCGCGTAATCTCAACACGGATACACCCTGGTCTCGTCGCCGAAGTATTACCCGCGTGCGAGAAGGAAAGGGAGAGAACGAAAGCCAATCGGCGGGATTCAACTGGCTCCAAGCAAACCTAGGCTGGGCTGTCCAGTCAGGGATTTACGAATTAATCCCTTGTCCCTCCCCATCAGGCTTGTTGCCCCCATGAGATTACCGCCATGTTCTCTTGCGCTTTCTCGACTGGGCACCACCTACGAAACGCCGGAGAACCAAGCCACACATAGACGTTGATTCGCGCAGAACAAACCCCCGTAGACCGCATAGACTGTAATTAATTCAGCCACACTGCGCCAAAGGACAAACGCTGAACGGACTCTAGAGTCTGACTCCCCAATGGCGCGGATCGCTCGGCCTAGTCCATAAAAGACGACTCATCTTCTCGCGACTAAAACAACGGCACGAGACAGAAGCAGCAAGCGGAGCATCAGTAGCATCTTTAATGTAATTAAAAATTCAGATAAAACTGGGTAATGTCTGGATTTCGAAACTCCGCTTCAGTATGCTAAGAGCCGCGTAGCCTGCGGCACTGCTTACAGTGGTGTGGGCAGTGGTAACTTTACATTGCTATTGTCTTTGTTGTTACTGCTGTTATTATAACAGAAAGAGAGGTGGCCGCAAGCAGGTGGTGCGCGCAGTTTCATTAGGTATCGTTGAAAAGATCGCTGCAAAAAGGATTACGAGTGCGGGAAAAGTTAACGAAATGTTCGGATACAGACTGAGCGTTAGAATTTAATGTACAAAAAATTATCATGGACGAGCTTTTATTATGACACTTCTTCTCTCACCCCCTCTCTCTATCTCTCTATATATATATATATATATATATATATGCGTATAATTCGAATACAGATATGGTATATTTTTTCAAAGCCCCATCGGTCCCAGAGACTCAGGAATAACATTAATGAACCGTTATATACGAAAAGTACTCTGTACTCCTTTTTAGACATGACGCGTACGGTTAACGCGCTTCTATCTATGTATATGCGTTCATTCGTGTGTCAATAGCATATTGAAACAGCAATATGTGAATTATCATCTTAGCTAGAATTATCTTTCCAGCCAGATGAGCACATGTAAAGCGTTCTATCAATGCATGAAAGGCCCCGGCGTGAAACGAGTTGGTGGCATTTGTTCCGCTTTCTTCACCGACTGCCACGATGACGTTACCAGAAATGGCCTGTTTCCCTTCCCTGTCCACCTTTTCAATGGCGTTTCAGTCCGGGCACTAAACACGAGCCATGGTCTTCTGCGTGGAGATTAAAAAATCGTGAACGTTGTCATGTGCGTTGCCCATTCTTTCGTGATGCTCATCCATGGTCGACGATTGGCTATCGAACGAACGACAGAGCCTTTGTGTGTCTCGTGCAAACTTAACTTTGAATGAAAAAGGCTTTTAGTATCGTGTACTTTTCTTTCTTCAAATTTGGTCCATTTGGGGACAAAGTAGCTGGCTGGCGCTCGAAGTTCGTACTCACAACTAAAGTCGCAGCTTAATGCGTACCTTTGTCCATAGAGTACTCCATTTGGAAATATGGAGACTTTGAGTGATACCCAGTGATAGGCACCCGTTGTCGCAATTGCCTGTAGACAGTATCCGGGTGTTCTATCACGTAAGCGTTCGAGTCTAGCTGAGTTTGCTGCTCACACGATGGCCAAGGTCCTGACGGTTTCGAGAAAACCATGAGGACATGCGAAGTGGACACTAACACAGCCATCGCCAGCGACCAGCTCGTATTAAAGACGCGTGGATCACAAGCGGTCTCGCACAAAGATCGACGTTCATACGTAGCCGATAAGCACTTTTGGCCTGTTCCTTTCGTTCCGACTTTCTCCGCCCCTGTATGAACGTCTCTCTCTCTCTCTCTCTCTCTCTCTCTCTATGATTTATTTTGTATAGTGGTTTTAACGTGCTTGATCGCGTGGAAAACCCCTGAACGCTCTCGATGGGCGAAGTGACGTCCCCAACAATATAAACAATGCGGGAGTACACCAAGCCATGTCTGAATACTCCAAAAAAGGACACGAGTCGAACTCGTAGCGATCGTCTTATCACGTTCACTCTTCAGTGAGAATAATGTTCGTAGCCGAATATTCCTTCACGCTTTTAATATATATCACTTTTACGAACATACTATATAGGGGCAAGTGGAAGTGGCAATATAGCATTGTTTCTAATAAATCTGCGAGAATTCTTTATATAATGAGGATTCTTTATATATATTTATTCATATATGCCATGATATTATTATTTTACGGTATGAAGAATAATGTTGTCTGAACGTGTCGTTTTTGGGTAGTAAACGCCTTTGAAGACTGCTAATGGTGGCAACTGTGTTATGTACTTATTTTTCCGTCGTTTACAGTTTTCCAGTCTCCTTGATAAATATTCCGAATCTTTTGCTTTGAATTTCAATGGACTTAAATCAAATTGTAATGCTTTCTATGGTAGCTGGATTGACCACGTACCTGTTGGAAAATTCGATTCGAGTGTTTCCGATCCGCATTTTCGGCGATTCATTTTTGGCGACGATGTTGCAATGAATGTCGAACCGCGAACCAGCAAACCGACATCTTATATCAAGGATTTGGCCTTAAACCGTTAGTTATACTAGAATATTTGTGTTTAGCTTAATTTAATTTGAAGCGAATTTAAATTTGCCCGGTTAGAATTTGAATTTGCCCGGTTAGAATTTGAATTCGTTGAAGCTGTTCGTTTCCTTCGGACAATAATTCTTATTGTCCCATTATCATTTTTTCATTGCAGTTACTCCATCAATTCGGTGCGGCAGAGCAATTAGGTTATTGAATTCATTCTGATATCTTGTTACGCTATCCCAGCTATTGCATCCTTATATGCGAATTATCCTATGCTATATACATATATATATATATGTGTACCGTACTTCGATTTTCCTGTCATACGCTAGCCGGAACTATGTGTGAGTATCCAAATTCCCAAACGATGTAAATACTCGACAGGAGGCATTGCGTCAGACCTTCCTATTTTATTAGGCAGTTACGCATCAGCGGTGCGGATGGGTGCGCCAGGAATGGACGGCACTTATCAACAATTAAGTCCCTATGGTTTGACAACTGCAGTCTGCAACAATAAACAGTTCAAATCATTTGCCGTTCACTTCCTCGCGACCTTATTAGTGAACTCAAAATGTATTAGGCACCTGGTACAAACCTACCTGTAAAAAGTCGAGACATAAGAATACTGAGACATGGACTAGAGCACTTACAGAAGGACAGCTTATGTTCACTCTGTATAAGCAGATGCGCGTATTACAAAAAAAAAAAAAAAAATACAAAATTGCATTTTTAGCTATTTTGCTGCTTTATTGTTTTGGGTTTACCTTTACTGCTGTGTTACTTAGCGGATTTTTCCGGGCATTTCGCGTTCCACGTGGCCTAGAAGTTTGCTATTAGATCACAAGGCATAACAGTGTTCCTCTAAGTACATTCGGATACCTCTTTTCTCTCACTTACCCTTACTTATTCAGTAACCATTATTTCATAATATAACACGTCGTTCTGTAATAAGAGCAGCGCCATAACAGAACGGATCGCCACGCAGCCAAATCGTAGCTTTACTTGATAAACCAGTAAACAGAAAATGATGCTATAACTTAGCAGCACCCGAACCAGGGGCATGCAATTCATTAGTAGTAGCGGCAGTAATAATCATAGACGCGGTACCAGAAGCGGCCCAACACTCATGGTAGGAGCAGGTCTACATTGGGAAACAACTCAAGAACGTTTGCTTACGAATGTAAGAAAATGCTTACGTAAGATGAATAGTCTTACGTTGGAATAGCATAGGGTTACGTTGAGACAATAGGTTTACATTGGAAATAACTAGGCTGGGAACAAGTAGATCCAAGTAGAAAAATGGGCCTAGGTTGGAAGCCGATGAACCTCCCTTGGAAACAGGTAGATGTACGTTAAAAAAGGGGCCTACATCAGGGACAAACAGGCTTCTTTTGGAAATAAATTAGTTCACATTTAGAACTGGAATAGAAGGATGAGTGGAGGAACAGTTATTCATTTACAAAAGCATATTAAAACGTATTCACATTATATTGTGTTTTATTATTCGATGGTGCAAAAAAAAATAGCCGTAGTTTGTAAAAAGTCTTGGAGAATCTCTTATCATATGTAATCGACCTGTTGTCATGATTCGCCTGTAAATGCTTTCATTATACCCTGGTAAATGTGTATCGGTTAAGGCCAATGTAAAAGGAAAACTAAAAATATTCACAAATAGTTTTTTTTTTTGTCTAGGTTGCAATTCGTCTGCAGCAAAAACAAGTGCTACCCCAATGACGGCCCTAACTATACTTCATTTGCGGTAAGGACCAGCATATACTATATGGCGACCAGATCCAAAAGGCTATTTGTTCTCGGTAGTTTTTTCAAGATAAACTATGAATGCGAATTTCAAATATCAAACTGTATTACCTGATTTTTTTTGCCACTTAATAATTTCGATGTGCCTGGACGATTTCATAATAAGAGAACATACGCAATGTACTCTGCTTAGCCTATGCTGGCTAAATGCAATAACATCTAATTGCGAAACTTTCTTTAGACGCAACAGTACTGGGCATATAAAATCAACACCTTTTTTTCCAGGGCATTCTACAAAAGGATATCTAAATACAGGTCTTATGTCAAAGCCATCGATCCGAAAGAATAGGCAAACATTTTGTTTGGTCCTTAGTAATGGCTTCAACCGTGGTTCGACCGTGTGGGTATCATAGGGAAGCGCCTTCTAGAACCGATCGACAAAAACCATGCTCTACAAGGCTTCACATTCAATTGCAGGGTATCTATCTTTCGGAAGCCTCACCTGGCTGCCTATCGCCACTGAGCCAAACATTCCATGCGCTCAGCCTTACTATGCTAGCATTTATAGCTTAACACTTTGTTGGTTCAAAGAACTTATACCGTATAGACTTATATCGTACCGGGCAGCTTCGCTAAGTTGTGTGTAGCCGCCGGCCGTCAGCTAAAGCCGACATGGTTAATGTCTAAGCGCTAGGACAGAGAAGCGATTACAAGCAAGATACAAAAGAACTATAACTTTAACTTAGCAATACCTCGTCATATCGCTGGCACTTGGGAAATTTTCTTACACTTTGAATGTGTCGTTCAAAGTGAAAGTCTAGGGGACACGGTGAAATAGGGCGTACTTATTTAAAGTACGTAAAATCTGCATCTTGCTAAATCGTTTTGAAGTACACAAGGAACAATAATGATGCCATAACCAAGAAAAGCGACGCTAATACTGAATAGCAAGTTAGGTTTTAAAACAAGCTCAGTAACTTGCTCCATAGCAAGCTAATATGCTACATGTTATAAGTTGATCTTTGGAATAGAATATACCTCATTGAAGCCTCTTGTGACTGTAACAGAGCCGATAAAGGGAATCGGCAGTGGTACATTGATTTACATCAACACGCCTAAACGTTTCATGCTTTAATTTCATTTTATAATTGACGAATCAAGCTGAAGACTCTGTGTGAATGAAGCTGACGGTCCCGCCCGACAAAGTTAAAATAGTGGAAAACAGGTCCAACAGGTGCGCACGCAAATTCGTACATCAGGTTTGATGTCAGACGGCGAAAATAATTCCTAATCGACTCTACTTAATGGCAATTATCTTGAAAACACTTACTATTTAGTCTGTTTATTATTATAATTACAACAAAACTTCGTAACTTATTGGCAGATCTTTTTAGTACAGTTAATATATAGATCGATCTTGCATGATACATTTATTATCTTTGTGGAAATGTCACGACGGGAGCATATAATCCGCACAGGGATTGCTTTGTTGCACATTCTTTCGTTGTTGCGTAAAAGCATGAACAATACTTATTACTAGCTAATGTCAATATACAGACACATAAAAACCGAAAGCTCGAACACGCCTACAGACGGTTTTTTGTGTAGTTTACCAGTATATACTCATGAACTCATTTAGGACTGAGTCAGCGCTTGAACGTCAAACCTAGGAAACAGCTGGTTAGAGCTACAATTCTGACCTATATGCACCGTTTGTTATTAGAATATTGATTATTCTCTGGCTTTCATTACATAGATTAGCCTGAAGGTCAGCTTCGTTGCCCATAAAATATAGCGTACGAATCAATGTTTTTCAAAATTCTAAACCTCAGGGAAAGTTAAACGTTAGCTTTAAGCTTCGACCCACTTAAACTCAGGTTGTGCCCATTGTCTACTGAGAGGCGTATTTAATTTTGTGGACAGAGCCTTTTAAGATGACCAGGCCAGAATCGCGGTCGTTATCTGTATCTCTTATTGTTTGGTCTTTGTGTCTGTGGACAAGCAGAAATGTCTTATTGGACACTAGAGACCGCGTCATAAATCCAAGAATCCTCTATTTCTTTATACCTTTTCCTTGCTACGAGCGACCACGCGCGCTTGTCTGAATGGCGCGCCGTGAGCAGTTTGGCGTATTGCAAGCTCATCGTTGGCGATCTACCAGAGGATGTCTCACACCTGCTTTGGCGCCTCCGATGGAATCGATAGTAGTATAAGGCTACTGCCAGCGTCCGGAAAGTCTCTGAATGCTCGAAGCTATCCAATTCTTATTCCACGCTACGGTCCTCTTTGCATGCTATCGTAAAAGCATAGCAGGGGTTAAGGTAAGAAATCCCCTATGGACTTGTCCGAACTAGTCTATGTATTAACCATTCGACGATACTCGTCTCTCTTCTTGGAGTCCTCGTGGGTCCCATAATACTCTGCGAACGGTGTATCCGTCATGTCTACCTAGCGCGGAAAAGGTTATATCGCCTTTGGGGATTTTCAGCTGATCTAGTATCGGACATCACAGCTAGTAGCCTTATGTCAGGCCACCGCCACAGTTTCTACCCCGCAAGGGCTCCTGTATCTGATGCTGTGGCTTCATTGGGTGGGCTCATAGGCCTCAGAACGCTGGTTTGTTGGCGGAAATTTTGTTTTGTTGGCTAGCAATTCAAAAACAGGTTCTACATGTATTCGGTAAATGCGTTTGAAGGACTTTTTAAATATTTACTGGTATTTCTGTTCCTTCTGTGCAAACTTGTATGTCGGAAAAGCGTCTGTGCACGGCCCGCACAAGGACACAAGGGCACATTCTGACTTATAATTAATTATATAAATATAAGAAATACGTGGCTTTAGGCGATGCATATATATATACCAGGCTATATATACATATATATATATATATATACAACACAAACAAACTTTTATCATGTTAACTAGGCAGCTTATTGGAATCGCATTTGTTTTTGTGCAGCACGCGGTGCTCATGCTGCATCTGTGCGCCAATGGCAGTTTAAAAAAATCACACAAAATGTACACATAAACTGTGTTGGAATATATAAAAAAAGGACACACGAGCGAGTTTTGGCGTCTATCACACTAGGCAACGCTGCTATATCTTTTAATGGATAGAAACAAGGAATTCTTCAACAAGGACTATTTTACAGTTATATAAAGAAGAACTGCTTTGTTTTACGTAGACTACTATGAAGAAAAATATTTACTTATATGTTTAATGTCGTTAGTATACCTTCCTTAATTGCTCGGACTCCTTCAGCATGGAGCCGCTTCCTACTAGTTCCAAGAAGAGACCCATCGGCGGTAGACACAACACTGGACCAGCCGCCGCAAACTGATGGTTACCACTGTGTTACCGTCTATAGGGCGCGCTAAGTTACCGTCAAAACACAACAGGATTCACTTTAAAGTTCATAAATTTGACGGGAGTTCTCAATCCTCGTCGGCGGCTTTGTCTTCTGGCAAATCTGAGAGCTCTAAACAAACTTCAGTTTCGAAACTAAGCTAGCATTTGGCTTTTCGTTAATGGATTCAGTTTCGTTAAGCGCACGAATCGTTTTTTCACGTTTATGACCCCAATCGTGAGTGGCTGACCTCTCATTGCCGCCCATATCATAGTCGAGCCGCGCCCCCAATAAAGAGGAGGTAAGCAGGCTTTTCTTTGTTGAATTTCGAACACCTTTAAAGATTTGATATCAATTGGACAGTGTCCGGAGTAAGAAAAAGGAAATGTGGACCAAAGGCGGTCTATTTTGATCCTTCCCCACATGGAAACATCTACGTTAATTTCAGGGGAGACATTTCGAGCGGCCGTATTTTTCCGCGTGAAGTTTTTGTGTATTCAGGGTCCAATTAAGCAGAAAAGGAACGAATCAACAGTTTTTGAACATGTTATGTTGCAGTCGCAGGATAGGGGCGTGAAATGAGTATCTGTAGAGCATTCATCTATGTACAGCGACACCAAGCATATTTTTATCTGTGTTTACATCGACTGAACGGTAGTCATGACATCTGCAAAAATGAGCCCGTTTCGGACGAAATATCATACCTGTAATAATTGCTGAACATTAACAAATTCTAGCTTTGTTTAGCTTAAATTAATGATGCTAAAACGTAACAGCGTCGCTATAAGGTGATCGGCTAGAAAGAAGAAAAGCGAGATACATAACATTGTTGTCGTTTAATTAGACATGGAAAAATACTGTAATACATATATATTAAAGACCATTAACATTCTTGACTTGAATGATAAAGGTCAACGAAAGCCTGAACAATCCAGGTAATCAGGCTCACAGCGGAGGAGATCCAGTCCAACAAATAGTAGCCTGTAGGCCCAGACCGACTTGACGCGTTGGGATGATGCATTAAATAGTGCGGAGGGCGCCCAGGACTGATTATTATAGATCTTAGACCTTAGATATTTTTGTGTTGTCGGTAAATGGACTATATTAAATCTATCTTTTATTGAAGACCAAACGCTTGATGCCTCATTACTTCGCCTATGAGATGCTTGAAGCATGTTCCACAGATTTACGGTTTCCTCATTTAGATACTTGTTTACGTTGTTGTGATATAATGCAGGCCAGGCATTGTGGAATCTTTGAAATAGCACGAAAACGATATGACTATACTTAGCCTATTTTTATAAGAGTTCGAGCCGTTCACATGCAACTAAGTGAAGTGATAAAATTTTAATTCTGTTAGATCCTCTTCTCAACTTCAGAGCTGTTTTAACTTTATGTAACTTCGTAAGTTTAATTCCACAGTATCATACATCATTGACATATATTATTCGATATAATTACCTATCTATTAGCTTTGTTTTTGCCTAAGATCGTAAAATCATCGTTTCAACATGACTGTAGCTATCTGCGTGATATCCTTTAAAACTATGAAGCTATCGAACAACGACTCCCAGAATGGAACAAACGTAATGCTAAAACAGCAGGAACTCTTCTTTAGAAGACCACAATATGTACTTACTTGAATCATCCACGAACGTTCTCCAATCTCCGCACGAACGCTCCAGGAATGCTCGCTTCTCTTGTATAATATATTCTTGACTGACTTATCCTTGTTCCGCCCCTTTCCTCTCTCTTCCTTTCCCACACCCCAGTATGTGCATGAACAGCAACCATTCAACATGAACATCAATTTATTAACGTCACCCCCTCCGCGTCCCGTTGCATCCGCACTAGGTCAAGAAAGCATCCTGAGTCTTAAAAGACTCACCAGATCCCCAAACCCCCGGAAAATCTGTCTGTTATTCATGGGCTCTAGTTCTCTCTCATTCTTCTCCCCTTTGCCCTTCTGCAGCTGCTCCTTGTCTGACTTTCTCTTGATGCTTTATATTCTACTATTTCCACAGTGGCTACTACAGTCACCACACTTCGTACTGGTGCCGCTATTGCTTCGTAGCACGGCTGCCATCTGCAGCTGCAGATACGTTCTCCTTGCTTTCTGTTCTCCTTGACTTTCCGTTTCGTTTTATACGCAAAAATTAGCCTGACTTTGTAGGGGCGAAGGGAAAGCGGGGCGCGTGCTTCTTCCCTTGCACGCCGATCTGCCTGTATGTTAGCCGGTTGGCTACGCTGACTGAGAAATTAATGTGCTCCCTGTTAGACAGAGTTGCGCCTGCCCGGTGTGTTATCCCAAGGCATGAACAGCCACAGACGTGCACATATACATAGATCCTAAGCAGGAGCTGAGTTTAGTCCGCGACGAAAAGGGCAGCGCCCACCTCAACGTGATAGTTTTAGAAAACGAAGACTCCCGTTCATGACGGGTGTATGTATAGCGGCGTATAGGAATGCAGAGGCTAAAGTGCTCCGGAGCATAGCAAGCGCATCAGCGGAACCAAAGACAGCAAGGGGCACCCAGTCAACAGTGAGGTGTATGGGCGCTCGCTAGTATGGTATGGCCCACAGACGTACGGATCAGCAAAGCATATGTCGCCATTTTTAAGCTTGCTACTCATCTGGCTTCTTGCGATTCTTTATTTATTACAGTCCAGTTATTATAAGTTGCTACTTCTAGTATAGTTTTTTTCACTACTTTTGTAACTTTAAATACTGCTGTCATCTAGTGAGAAGTCGGCTTTAATCATGTGCTCGCCTTTTTCGCTCATTAGATAAGTCCACTTGCTTGCCGCGCTAAGTATTTAGTGCTTAACAGTTGGCAGTTAACTTAGCCGGCCTCTTCAGGCGATTTGCAACTTGGAAAACTAGAAGTTATATGAAAAGAATAAGTTGCCGGGCGGTTCACCATTCAAAAAAATATTGTTTTTGAGAATTATTATTATTTTTAGACAGAACATATATGATTAATAGATGTGACCGTGACCATGGCTAATCAACATGTTGAAGAATTATAACGCATTAAAATGTTGCCTATTAGAACCTTATCTGTCTCTAGGTACTAGTTTTTTTTTGTCACGAAACGGCTTCAAAAGACGACACAAATCTGTTAGGACATGTCATCCTAACACGACATACGACCCTTTTACCTGAGTATAGCAAAAGATATTGGAAAAGATTAAGCAGGCCTGGTAAAAAAACATAATAACGATATATAGAACGAAAATACGCTGTGATAGATGACATAATATTGGCTAAAACTGCGACCGTAAATGGGACATCTCTGAATTCTAAGGCCATCCCCGTTAAATATAGAAGGATATCAATGGCAAAACATTTTTACTCGTCAGGCTGACCGCTATTTCTAGTCTAAAAAACGACCGAAAAAGTCGAGTAAAACCGTTTCTCCCTTGAGGGTGGACTTTAATTGTCAAATTAATGTTGATTTAAAAATTGAATTTGAAAACAGATCGAAGATATTGATCTAGGAACCGTATTTAACGCTATTCGCGTTGTGCGACCAAAGGCGAGGCTTTTTCAAAATTAGGTTTTACGCGTGATTAGAGCCGTAGAAGTGTGACTCGTTCGGAACTCGTCTGAATGCTTTCCTACACTTGAAACATACTAGAATGCCAAAATACGACTACTGAAGATATGAAAAATGTTTGTATCTGCCGTAATACCGAACTTGATCATTATTTAACCGTATTAGATCCAAACAGCTTTGTTCCTAACTGCAAGCTTCCTTACTATTCCACTATATACCGCGGCAAACGGCAAACTTTAGTTAACTGATCGAACCCAAATCATCATCAAGTTAAAATACTATAACCAACGATGGTATCCAAAATCACGAATTTCGTCATTCCTCACCGTCCCTAACCAGGTATTACGTGAATTTAGCCCCAATATACGTTAGCTTAACCCTTGTGGATAAAGGCCGGTCTACATTCAACATATACCGATCATGTTGCTAAATACTATGCATATAGATCATCGAGCACAACTCGTTAACCTCGTTCTCACACATAAAGATAGCTCCTCGTTATCTACTGCCGATTCCCTGCTGCACTTTCCCATCTGGGTTGGGTAGTAATTCTGAAAATTGGACACAGCCCAATTTACATGCGTTCGACCTCCTATTGTATTGTCCGACCCGTACCTTCATCAGCGCGCGGTAAATCTGACTGCGGCTGTGTATCACTACAGTGTGTTGAAATCAACCGATAATCTATGGGTAGCTCGCGTTTTCCCCGTGCTTAGTACACTTCTCGTTTGTTACTGCATTCGTCGTTCTTTGTCCCACTGCTTACGCGTCCGAGCATAAAAACACAATAAATCGTACCCAGCTACTCCACTGGCTTTTGGAAGGCAATCACAGATTTCCCAGTGTCTGCGCCGATGTCGAGTGGCACGGCTGACATCCGCGCACGGCATACGATTTCCGGGCAGCTGTTATCACTCCACTTCATCTATGATGCTGGTCTAGTGCGTTAACAAGCAGTAGCAACATATCACGGGTTCATTTATTTCCTTTTAGGCAATGGCCATTCTTCGTTAAGAGGACGTTATAAGCTATACGGACGACGGTCTTCCATCAACTCTGCCGTTGTAATCAGACACTGCAAAGGAAGCGCCTGCCATTTTATCCATTATTTCTATACTCCTTTCACAATTCTTTCTACTGATACCGAACCTGGCACCTGGCAGACGCAGACCTCACTTCGGTCTGCAGCTTGCAGGCTGTCTCAGTCTGGAGGTCTCTTTGCACTACGCCTCTGCAGGTCTCATCTCGCCTTCGTTCGTTTGCTTTTTAGTTCTCTAGATGGAAAAACCTCCACGGCCAGAGGCAAAAATTACACTGAAACAGTCGCTAGTATCACCGCGAAGTGCGCTCCCGACAATCAAGTACATGCGGACCGACGCTACGAACGTTACGAAGGTTCAGCTTGCTAACGTCAATGGTCCAAGCCAGACAATACTTGTGCGTCACGCCTTCGGCATCTTCTGAACGTCTCCTACTACCCAATGTTATAGCGCGTTGGTCTCGTGTGGTTCGCTGTGGCCAACTACTGAAAATGGTGTGTTCGGCTCCAGCTTTACTAGGGTTTGTGACGAAAGTGGCGTGACGCGGCGCGCCTAATGACCGGCCGGCGGTACCGAATAATCTCCTGCCGTAGTCGTAGTAATAACAACGGGTGCAGCCTCCGTCTCTATCAGTTTGGTTTTTACAGACTGCCAAGTCGGAGGCGCGGCGGTCTACTCGGACTGTTCCGGTATTGTATAAAGCCCTCTGTACAGCTGGTTGAATACGGAAGACGGCATTTCAAGAGGAGTGACGTTGTGGGTCCGCAGCCGCTGGAACAACCCAAGTCTATCCGTTTACGTTCTCCACTTGGAAGACCAATCAGCCGGAAACCGGGATCGCCCATCCAGTTCTGCTGACCCCGGTGGACAGAACCCAGCCACTTTCGATGTCTGAAATGCACTAGAAGGCATAAGACATAATCAAAGTTTCCGTTATCGTACAACTTGACCAGCGCGTAAGTAAACCATAGGGATGTTGGGATCCCTTAAATGCGTTGGCTCAGCCGGACGATCTGCCCTCTACCCGCTAAGAACGCTCGATGAGAAAGTGAAAAACGGTAGGCCTCTATATGTGCAACAAAAAAAGGAAAGGAGGAGAGAAAGGTATATGTATACCTTTCTATGCTCCTTTCCTTTTTTCTCGATACAACAATATAATATATGACCAGCGTATAGTAAACAGCGTAGCATTACCACGTTCACCGCCATTGACGTTCCGCTCTTCGCATTCATTCATACAGACACGTGACAAAAACTTTGGAAGAATAACGCGATTTACACTACTTTATGACGTGATATTTTTTTCATTGATTATTTCATTGTTGAAGACGTCCGATAGTGATTTTGTAGGGACGTTACGTGAGTTCTTATTGTTTATTTCTCTGCAACAAAAACAAATATCTCGCGGGGACGTTACGTTAAAAATTAGTATTAACGAGACATGTTATCACAACGCACCTGAATAACCTCCGGCCTTTAGACTATCTTGATTTTCAATATGCCTCCGAAGCCAAACTAAATAATAACTACTGACGAGAGAGCTGCACCTCAATTCGGTGAGACTCATTGAAAAAAGAAAATCTCAGAGTGAACACATTCTAGATAAGAACATTTTTCAGATAGAAATAAAATTGAAGCTTCGTTTTTTGAAGCTATACTTAGGCTGGTAATGTAATGGAGGCTAAAAATTGGCTTGTAGCAAGTCTTCGTATTCAATTAAAAAAAAATATTACTTACAGCTTTTCAACGAATTTTTCAAACTTAATTAACAAAATTACGTTAATGATTCTACATTGCTAAAGTTGACATCCCGATAGACGATCGGTATGTTTGCTACGTTCAATTCTAAATCAGCGTTTCTGAATTACGAGTTAGATGAGTCGCGGACGTTTTTGTCCGCATAAGGAACTGTCGCATAAGGAACGTTGTAAGTTATGTTCGAGAATGAAGTATTAGTAGTTGAGTTGTACCATTATTGCCGCCTTTCTGACCAATTTGAACCTCCTTCGCCTGGACCGTAGTTACGCGCTACAATCGTCAAAGGATATCGTACCGTTAATATCCTCCATTTAGAAGTATTCCTGGATATGTCTTCTTTTGGACATACGTAAACATGTGTCAATGGCTATACTGAACGTTTGCGACTCTACGAAAAAAACTATTTCAATGAAATTGTCTTCAAACTTAGACCTGGGTGGCCATGCTTCTTTATCAACAGCATCGGGCCAACTTTATTATGGAAAAATCTGCAACAAAATCGGTTGTCAACGTAAAACGCTATGTTAACTAACGTATGTTTTTTTTTTCATTCTTATGTCGCCCGATCCGAGTTAATGGCGCTGAATTTTAATAAACTTGAAGATGCAGGCCAAGCTTTCTTCTAGCAAAAAGAGCCGCCTGGCCAAGTTTTTTTTTTTTGCAATAGTTCTTTAGGAGGTAGTTGTGACGCAGAGAAGTCAAATATTTTACAGTAATCGAATAGTTCCAGCTGCAGATTTCGATCTAGATTGGATTGAATTGATAATGCATCTTCGAAGGCCCGCTGGCAATAAAGCGTACGATTTATAAAATATAATATAAAACAAATAGACTGTCCAGTCAATTACCCACAGCTTTCTGGTATGAAAACTAACTAGTCTCCATTACGGGACAGATATCAAATGTTATATCAGTAGGAATAAAATCGAAAGAACAGCAAAACATTAGAAGAGATGCAAAATTATCGCATCTGTTTTAAACCGATTTTAGGCATATACCGAATCAGTGTAAGAACATAATTTCATAGATCTCTTCGATTGCTATGACACCTTTTGTAAGCTGTACTTTAGAACATGATACATGTATCCTTAATATAGGAGACCATGAAGATCAAAGGGTTCGGAAGACTCCACGATAACCTGCCGTATTTAACTTTGATATTTGAAAGTTGCTCTATAGCAAGTCGGTTCAACGTTTCGACGCACACCTACCTCCAGGCTGCACGCGATTATGAGCGGTTTTTTTCGACAGTGAAGACCTTTTGACCGCGTACCTATAATTGTCTGGATAATGAAGATGAATTATATCTATAGGTTTCGTAATAAATTCTTTCTGTTACAAAGTTTAAAATCAACGCCCCACTGAAATCAGTTACAATGCACTAATTGAGAGCCTTGAAAAATTGGTCATGACGTGACAATTTTTCATCGCTTCAACAAATATCTCTTATTAAATTGGCATTAATTAAAAAGCAAGATATATGTAATTGTTGAGCGACGCTGCTGTACGTAAAATTTGTAACGTTTATTTTAATCTACATATATAACATGTAGCCGGCCGAATGTATAGCGGCTGGGCCGCGTCCTTATGTAGGGTGACAATCCAAAGTCAAGGTAGATTTTTGCTACTGTAATCTTTACAGACATAAGAAAAGACATTTTGTAGCATACTTTGAGTGTACCCTGGATTTGCTGGTGGCGCCACTTCAACGAGACAAGCAAAAGTATTGTAATGGCTACCTACAATCTGCACCATCCTCTGCAAAAACAAAAACGACTCTGGGTGCGCAGATGTCACAGAATAAAAGTACAGCCTTTCCTAAACTCCAACAAACTTTTACGCGTCCTAACAAACTGTTTCGAGTTTTTATGTTCGACGGTGACTTTGAGTCCCGGCGAAGAACGGTTCCTTCTACCACAAACCCAATTTCGAACCTAAATTAACTCAGATGTCTCCAGGTTTACACGTTACCACTGTCGTCGTCAAGGTGACCATTGCCATTCGGGCCTATAGTAACAGAAACGGATTGATGAGAATACATAACCAGCCGCTGCATCCTGCTGGCTCATGTTCCAAAGAACACCGTCCTAGCGTTCTATACTACCTTGCAATATCCCGTTATCTATAACAAATGCTTAATTGAGACAAAGGTGCCTAGGGTTATATGAAGGCTACAAATATAGAAATCTGCCCAAAATATCACATTTTTCTAGAGCGTAACAGCTTCGATTATATGGAACAAAGGGGGTGAATAAAGAATCAAGCAATAAGAATAGTCAAGTACTGATGAGGCAGCGTTCTATTTTACTGCCCGAAAACATGCTGGAATGGCTGTTTTTGGCATTGAATTGAGTAAATGTTTTAATGTCAACAATATTTAAGGAAAATCGTATTTCAAATATAGAAAAAATTAACAGCGTAACTTCATATCCGTATTTCGTAGTAATAACTTTGTTTTTCTCTGTTTATTTATAAGCATGCTCTTTTCATAATCGATCGTTTTATCGTTATCTGCAAGCTCCCTGAACATCTATTACGACAACAACAAATATAATACAAGGACTATTTTCCTATATGAAAATGCGAGACAATTATTATTATTATTTCAAAATGACTATACATATATATAGTCATTTCGTTTCGACCTTGCGTACAGACGATTATCTAATCTAAAAGTAGACATTTCGTAAATCTTCGCTGAGGCGTTCCCCTTGCTTTCTGCTCAGTCGAAAAGTCCTCTACATCAATTCGACTGAATGTCGCAGTCAAAATATAATTCGTTCTTTGCGATTTGTGTTTATAAACAGTTTTTCGTTGCTCGTTGTTAGCGTCCATGTTCTACTACAGTGTTACCATATCACTCTACGATTTTTCTACAACCTGAGTTTTCTATAGTGCACCTATTATTTGACAAAGTTTGTGGTAGCTGTCTGTGATCGTTTCCATCCGAAATCCGCAGAGGCAACAATGAGCCATAGCTGGACTATTATAGTAGCTTTAGAAGAATACCGATCGACGTCTTGTGTTTGAAATCGTTTTTAACGGCGCCTGAACGGTCCTTGGATCTGCTACGCTATAGACAGATGATGCTGAACAACTCTACGTGCACCATCAACATGGCTTCATTCGCTAGACCAATCGTCAGTATGGTTCGATTTAATTTTTCACGGAAAAAAAATAAGAACGTTTTTGCCTTTTTTTTTTTTTTGCCCCCGGAGCAGTACTTTCTATCGGCCGATAGCAAGAATAGCTAATGAAAGATTGAAATACTCAAACGGCGTGATGGTACGTCGAAAGCTAGCTGATTGATTGCTTATTAACTGAGAAAAAAACACCGCTGATCCCACTGCTGCGATATTCTTCTATGAAGATCACGATGCTCAAGACAAAGTTAATGCAGTGACGGTGTAATCAAATGATGCCACCTTCAAGTTCACAGTAGCAGCGGAATTCGAAGTGAACTCTGAAGCGCGCTGTCGATACTTATCGATGACTATTTAAAAAATCAACAGGCCATAAACAATGAAATGTACGTTGCGAATTTGTGTGGCACAATAATAATTATGTTATTTAAAAATGTAAATGCGAAGCACACAGAGACTTTCATAGTAAAAAAAAAAGCTATGCTCCGATTATGCTCGCAAAGTATAGTGAAGGTAACCTTAGAATTAATGAGACACGTGCTAATTTATACTACTGATAGTTAGGCGGAATCTTAAAATAGAAAATTAACTCGGGTAAAAATATGATTTTCTAGGGGGTAGATAAGGTTGGACGCCACTTATTGAGCAGTTACCCCACCAACTGGGCTCACATCCGAAACAAAGAAACTACAGCTGTACTCGCTAACGGCATATATTAAACACAGCAGATGCTTCGAACAAACAACGTATCGCTCGTGACTGTAGATGTAAGCCCAATGCGTATGTAAGCAATCTCGCATATGCCTTTGGAGTTACGGTATAGCTTTGATGAACACCATTGTTTTTATTTCAAATACAATTGATTCCCTTACGGTGACGTTACGTCTTTTGCTCACCTTTGAAGATCATTTTTATTGGCAATACCGCTACGTATCACTAGTGACACTTAAGAAATCTTCTGGAAAATGTGTAACAAATGGAGGTATTCCGTGTCACAGCTGAAAACCAAAAAAAGTGTAATTATCTAGTAGCTGTGTGTTCCTCTCCTTATCTATATCGATACCCATTAACGTCGACGACGTTGATTTTTAAATCTACCTTGTCCCTATTACCTAGGGCCGCAGAATGTGCATACCTGCTTAGAGTGTGAGAATGCCGTCTTTCACAAAGTGATGAGAGCTAAATCAAATGAACGCGGCGCTTGCTTATCAAAATCAATAGTATTGCGAAAACAGAATACCTATATACTAGCTCCTATCTAGATCGGTCGAACGTATCTCGTGTCAGCGAAAGGCACCCGTATTGGACGTGGTGTATTGCTGTGGTGTATTCTTATACATTGAACGCAAGTCTCAGATCCCTTCGGAGCAGCCCATTCCCTCAGTCTATCTGCAGTCACTCTCATTAGTAAAATTCAAGTTTCGATATGGGCGATACGGGTGACACAGTCGTCACATACATCAGATAATCTACCTGGTCTCATTCATTTGCTAGGTGCATGCAGGTGGCACTGAATGAGCCAACTCTCTCGGCTGTCCTCGTTACACAAGCAGAATCGCTACTATCCTATATTAGTCTATACCGATATTACGGTCTCCTTCCTATTCGCTTGCTCCTCGCCGGCAGGCTTTCGCGGGAATCTAACTTCGTGCTAACGAAGTTTCGTTGAAACATTTTTTCCCATTCTCCTCGCACGCTTCTTTGGAGGTGCTCAGTCTGACAACCCATGTGAGAAGGACAAGTGCATGGCATCCCATTTCGATACTTCAGTAGCAGAGTCAGTTCGCCTTTTCGAGCTTTTGTGCCCTTCAGACCTGCCACCGGGGGATTCGCACCGGTCCCTTGGTTCCACGTTGAGACGCAAGGTTGACGGAATGCTGGGAGGGCAGAGGTGGCAATTGACTGAGCAGCTGATATTACGCGGACGGCGCACCTCTGTTGGCATTTTGTCCAGAGGCACTTTCCGTTGGAACCTGCACGCCAACATTAAACGAGCTTGCCCTGTATGGTGGGTCCAGCACTCCATTGGTTCATTTTCGAGGATGCGCAGCTAACGATGAAACGAAACCAGTAGAGCTTAACGTCCCTTTTTGTGAGGTCGCGACTTCGCCCAGGCGAACTCGGCAGTGAATAGCGAAACTGGTAAGGGCATGAAGGCCACCGGTCGAATGTCCACCTAAATAAATGAAGTATTGGCTCAACGATTCTCATTTCAGCCATCTGCCCTATTGCTAGTGGTCCCGTTCGTGCAATTTCAATTGGCCTTCACAGAAGCCAAAAATTGGCTGGAGTTCTGAGTCTAACAATGTAGCCATATAGAGGCTTGGTTGTGCTGCGAACGTTTCGTCTCAAGTCATTACTTATCCGATGTCGGTTCCCTACAAAATGGCAAAGGCCGCAAGAGTGAGTCGAAAGGGAACACAATAGAAACTGGACAAACGCAAAAGTTCTGCGTTTTTCACTTCTCAAAGGTATACCTTTTATATTAGATGCGATACGTACCTGCATGACTTCGTCGCGAGATGTCACTATGGAGCAGCTCATAAAAAAGGCGTCAGAAAAACAACTTCGTAAAACGCTCGATCGGATGAAGAGATTACAGCCTACGGGAGCTTTCACCTTTATGACGAGAAAAATGTTTTGTGTTTAAGTAACATAATTCCTACAAGATTATTATGATTGTTAGTTAAGGTATCTTCCTAAAGTTCATTACTTTTTTTTTTTCTCTACGAATGGAACTATATGCGGCTCTGAAAAGAGAACAGGTGCCGTACAATGTATTTATACGATACCTAGCTGTGCTTATCATGAAATCTGAATTTCAGTTGACTGTTTACCTAACCGATACAATACCAGGCGGTTATACAAACCCTACAAACGTGCATCACGCCTATTGATAAATTACTAAGGTTCTTTGAATAGTTACAACAATATCGTAGTACAGCAGTGGGGCGTCAATTAGAAATGGGTTGATCTGCATAAGGAAGCCATAAATGATCTGTCTGGAGCCTGATAAATGTCGTTGGTTCTCGCTCCAAGTGACCGCTAGTCGGCATGTATTTGAGCTTCTGCAATGATCATGCTTAAGGTGCCTTGGTTACCATCCTGTTAGTCAAAAAGACACGATTTTTAATAATATTCTTCTTACAAACGCATCAATGTCAGCAGAGTAAGCAAGGTACGCGAAGTATACCTTGGCCATTTAGCGCTATTGGGTAGAGACATCGTACACAGAGTATGGGCGAACTCTGCATTGGGTATCGACTGTTTTTATTTGGTCTTATTTATTTTTGCGTTCTTTAGTATAGAAAGTATCGGTATCTTTCCCTGGACAGACAGACAGACGTACTGCTACCCAATTCAAATTTACCGTGAAAAGGAAAAGAGAGTCCTGTGTTGACACGTCTTCGGTTTTATTATTTAAGGTATGACCGAAGATTTAATCGCCTAATAAAATATAACCGTTCCTCTGACGAGCTTTGCCTATAGGAATTTAGAAAAATGGGCTTCAAGTACGGAACACAACCACCGTTAAAGACTTTGCTTGTTTACAAGGCTTAATATAGAGGATCATTCAGTCCTTAGGTGAACTAAAACTCAGCAGTTTGTCGAAATTCATGTGAGTTGGCAAATTTTTGAGCACTGTCTTTTTGAACGAAAAAATCAGCGTGGATGGGAGAGCCATCGGTGAGGGCCAAATCCGCTGAAAGTAGAAAGTCTGTACGTAACACACGCTAGATCCTTGGCACGTAAGGTCGGTGCTTATGCTCGGTATATATAGCTGTATCTTGTTTCGAGCTAGCAACTAATCATTGCTACGGCCGGCATAAACTGTAACCTCTGACTTAATGACTACTGAACGATTGCGAATTTCTAGAAGGTTTGTGGCACCGTACTCCATCGAATTACGGCGAAGTTCACGTCGCTATATACTTGCTATTGTTAAATCAGTCTGCACTTCTGCGAAGTTACTGACGTTTAAATTACTTGATTCTTTAGCCAGTCCGGCAGCTTTAGATTTACTATCGTATCCGACGCCTAAAGTCCATAGAATTCATATCAGACTGGAGGGTGCAAGTCCCCTTCATCATCATCTTAGCCTGAACGAGTGTCATCGGTGCCTCGCCAAATGCCAAGGAGTCGACAATATAGCTACGGTATTCCTTCGTATCCCGCTGCTACGGTGCTGGCACTTTATGTCCTCGTAGTAATGCTTCAAGAGCCGTACAAACGGCAACGGCTGTCATGGTGCTCTGTCAAAGGAGACTATGGTAGCAAGCCCTTTCCGGCCGTCCGAATTGACTTGGTTGGCACGCCATCTCCAATAAGGCTAACAAGGCAATACTTTTCTTGTGTGTAACGTATCATAGATGCCCATTACTCTGTCAAAGAAAAATGTTCCTCTACATTTTCGCTTTGCCTTTTACGTTGCGATGGGCCAGGCTTCTCGTTAGTCGAGCTCATAACGAGAACTTATGCCTTAAGACTTGACGGGGGCCTAAGTTCGTTAGCTCGACCTTATGGTAAACGACACACTGCACCCGCATTTAATTGAGCGATGATACGGTTGTTTCGTTTGGCGAAAGCTGTAAAGCTTGACCGCGTCTTTCGTTTCAATATATACACCATTTCAAATACTAATCTTAATAATAATAACAAATTGGGAACTTTATAAGCGAGCACAGAATATTAGCCAAGTGTTGAACCGCAGGGATTTGTCCTATTTACGCAGGATTAATTCCGGGTAAGGTATGAGCAAGCAAACAAGTATCTGGGTAGTCCAAAAGCACGATACCTTAGAACGTGTTGCCTCCTATGAAGATATGACAGTTGATGTGAGCTATACCAAGAAATAATGAACGAACGCGTTTACAAGGCATCCAAATGCAATTTTATCAAACGCTATGCGGCTGCTTCAGTGTCGAAAAATTGCTTCTATTTAATTAACGGAAATAGCAAAAACCTACGTAACGTTGTATGCTTAGATTGCAGTTAATCTGTTCTTATTCTGCAGTACCTAATCGCACCGATTTTACGGGACACCGCCACTAAACGTTGCTCACGACGACCGGCTTTTTTCCAGCAACAATAGGAAAATTGTCTTCGTAGGCTTTCGAACCTAGACCACCTCACTTCGAGCCTCCTAAATGCGCAAACAAATTAACACTACGGTATCATCACATGTTATTGTTACACTTCAATCGTATCTAGTAAACGTGTCAATAAAAACGATATTCAAACGACGAAATTTTATTGAAATCGCCGGTAAAACTATTCTGAATGGGGCCTTGGAATACAATGGTTTGGTGATTGGGAAGATCTCCGGTCAACAACACCTCCGTACCTCCAATGGCGCTACCGATTTGAAGAATCCTAAGAAACAGCTATGTTCTTTTTTTTTTTTTTTTTTTGAGATGTTCTTTAAAACAGATGCCTATTATAATTAGCTCAGAGAAATCGTTCGACTTCGTAGGGCACTCACTTTTCAGTTTCTATTCTAAAAACTATCAGAAAAGGTCGTTCGCGTAAATCCTCGTTGAAGATCAAGACAATGAATTACTTCAAACGCGATCGTAGTTATGTACGTTAAGTATCGGCTATGGCAAAAACGCTGGCATTTACGAAACATTAGAAATAGGAGGCTTGGTAAGAGTCTCTTTCGAGTCTAATTATAAGTTCGAATTTGGTCAACGAAATTGATTAAATCGTGATACGGTCGTGAAAACGGCTTTATATATATTCACGAAATCGGAGAAACGGATCCAGAGTTAGGTAGCTAACGGTTTCGGTAACGATGTAAGCAAATTCCTTCAAATTGGTGTTGTGAATGGAAAATGATTGATCTTATGCTTAGATCAAACCGTAAAGAAACAGAATGTCGACGGTCAAGAATTATTTTTTTATAATTTACATAATAAGTTATACATGTTAACATCATGTACCGATAAGGACCATTTTTAAAAGTAGCTTGTCGTATTTTCGTGCATGTGGGCTTTCAAGTTAAAAACACTTAGTTAATATGATTGTGGTGCGATCATCACACACGGTCGGCAGCGTTTCGAAAATCCAAACACTCTAATGTATTATATATTATATTTCAGGTCACAGAATCACTTTTCTAAGAGAAACGAACGACCAAGGAAGCTGTTTCGAATGTTCCGAAACAAGAGATCATAAAAAATCATAAAAATCCTGTAAGAGATATTCATAATAAACAAACGTGTATAAATTTATATAGTATTTAATATAGAATGAGTAAAATCTATTACTAGGCAGTTTTCGAATTAATTGAGGCCTATATGTATACGCATCCTCTTTTAGCAACCATTAACGTACCACACTATCGGGTGGGATGAGCCGGGATAGTGTACGCTACTAATCAACACATAAAAATACGGAAATAATACATTGTAAAAAAAATACATTACTGCTATTGTGTGCGTGCTTATAGCTGCGAATCCTACTTTTGAATAGAATTACTATTTAGTGTGGCAGAAATGCTATCTCCACGAAACTAGTTTCATCATGTGAACCTGTTATGTTGAATCCTTTCGATAATCACTTGCTTGCACGACCAATAAATTGACTGACCTCGTCGTGTTTTCGGGATACTGCAGCGTCAACGTGTCTACCTACTAGACTTAGGAACCCGTAAAATGGTCCAAATCTGAACAAAGACGCGCTGCGTCTTGCGTTACGCGTCAGCCTTCAAAGCAATGAATGGTAATGGGACACGGCATAAAAGTCGAAACATTATCAAACGTACACCTTTTCCTGATATGTCGTTTGCTTCTATTCCCGTTAAAAGGTACACGCCAATACAAAGGACGGTCACGCATTGGTGCTACATGTGTAATGAGTCGTGCTATACGTGAGCAAAATACTGTCTAGATACCATAATTTAGAATAAAGCACGTTTCCACTCCGCTATCACGGGCGGAAACAATTTACGGTTTCAATTTCAATTCCAAACAATTCAGGTTTGGAGGGAAAGCCTTCTTATGCCTAATTCGTCTTATTGCTTATTATATTAAAATGTATTTAAATACATATATATGAATAAACTAGGTACTTTTGGTCGTCCATGTTGTCTGGTATATAAAAATGGTGACATAGATTGGTCACATAGTTGAACCCATTTGCTTTGCAACCGGTTTTTAACGCTTTTCGGGAGATCAACAGTTGCGAATACTCCAGCTATATATATATATATATATGTATATAATTGAATTTCTCTTCATCCCCTCGCTCGCCTCACAACATTTCAACAAAGGCTGTGAATGGGATATTCCTCTCCGTTTTAAACTCTGCCCATAATAACACCTAACCTAAATGAAAATCTAGGCTAGCCCGCCTACATGGTACATTTTTAACTAAAACTAACGGTCGATATACATGTCTCTCATACCACTTATACTGTTCCGAGACGTTTATTTAGCATCCAAGCGCATTAAACATTCAGTTTGTCAAGAACAAAATAACGGTTAGCAAAGGTAGCGAAAAATTAATCGACCGGGTGGTAAGTATTGCTGGGTCTTCAGAATGTTAATTAGGGCGTTATTAGCGCGGATAAAATTCTAGATAGAAGTTACAAATACCTTCGCAACCTAAACAATGCTTCATACCTTAATTATTGGAGGATTTACACTTATAAAAGATTTTTTTAGATCATAGGCTTTATATTAAGAAATAAATTATAACAATAGCAAAGGTTTGTTTTGTTTTTAGGTTTATCGAAAGTGAAACTTCTGGCTTTCTAAGATAAGAGCCAGCATCCGTTATCAATATAAGATAAATATTGCCTGTGTTTTTTGCTTATTTAAAATTCAAAATATTGATAAGTCATAAAAACTTAGTACAGCTGAATTGCGCTTGTTTTTTTTCATTTAACTATTCTTTATTAAGAATATAAGAAGAAAGTATAAAAAAGTTGTGCATGTGAGTAAACATCCTGAAACGGAATATTGCTAGTAAATTATTTTTTGTCTGCGTAATTTATACAGATGTATAGTAAGTCATAAACCATAAACTACAACAATGCATAATCGTGCTGTTTAACAATAAGTTCTTTTTTAGAAAAGCTAGCAATTAAATCTGAAAATTCTGGGGTAAATTATTGAGTTTTTACTCTCCGTGTCCAAGGATAGTAATCGATAAGCATGACTGTAATGAAGGTCTTTATAAAGTTGAAATTTAAGAACTTGAAAATGACGAAACCATTCGATCACCCGACTCTTTACGTTTCACAGCTTCAGTGAGGGATCGTGATATGTGAACAGCAAGATTGACCTGGCACGTAACGTTGCGGACTCTGGCGTGGCTTAAGGTCACATCAATCATGTACCAGTGTTATACTTTCAGTGTTATAGCTTTTCTCATGAAGCGTGCAAAAATTCACTAGTACCGTATGATTCTCAAACTAACGACTCATTAAATTAAAAAATGTTGAACTAGCTAGCCACGCTATATTCAGCGTCATTTTTTTCCTGATTTGGTAAGTTCCACTTGCCAAATCCTCTTTTCCATTATCTCTGTAGGGAAAACTTTGCCGCACGATGACAATCCATAAAATGTCCAAAGTGACTTTGTTTTCATTTAAATTACTTCGGTCATGAGCTTTACAACGATGTATTGGTTTTA
This sequence comes from Varroa jacobsoni, assembly GCF_002532875.2. Taxonomy (NCBI): domain Eukaryota; kingdom Metazoa; phylum Arthropoda; class Arachnida; order Mesostigmata; family Varroidae; genus Varroa; species Varroa jacobsoni. The sequence continues at coordinate 32,518 of NW_019213245.1, read as the reverse complement.
GACATGAGTAACGAGCAGATGTAGGAAATCAAATTGGAAACAGCTTCCAATTTTTAAGAAACAATCATAATATTCTAATACTTTTCTAGTGTTGTAATCTACAACTTACGTATACAATGACCTGATACATGTATATTTGATTGTTCATGTGTCAGGTCATTGTATTCTCTGGGCGTATCTGAGCGCTTGCTGTTTTGTCCTGCCCGATTTGATTTTGACCTCAGCGCCCTTATAAGAAATATATCACAACATCATAAAAGAAAAAAGGATCTAGTCGTGTAAAGATGTGCTCTTTAGGTCGCTTAAAAGGTCTATTGACGAGTGGCTTGAACTCAAAAGTCAGTCAATAAAAGACCGATTAAATATCTATGCGTAAATCAAATTTTCAAAAACATGGCTAGGGGAAATTTAAGTTCTCATTATGTAAAATCCGCTGTAAGATGTCTGTTTTCCTAAGCTCTATGAGCGGATACGGTACGATTAAATCATCTCGGAAACTTCTTTTAGTTCTTAGTGAAACCTAGGCATAAAATTGATCACTGTCTATGGTGCAAAAAGATAGATTCTTTGATAAAAATAATTTGGTTTACTTACATAAATTTATAGATTTTCGTTTACAGTTACCCTACAAATGACGAAACAATGCTCTTACGGCTCCCTCGCGTCGCTCGGCTAATGAGCAATTCTAAGGGAGGTAAGTACGTATGTTGGTACACATGCATATTTATATAGATATATTTCATAATTTTTAATATTAGTAAACAAAGGCAAGTAACTGCAAAATATTGAAGCATATTTGCTAACGAGGCTCAAGTAAGATTAAAAGTAGATCTACAAATGGTAATAATAAAAGATGTTAAAAAAAATATTAAGGGAACGTACAAAAAGTGTCTGACCACTTAGCTATTATAATACATGGAGAGGGTCAATAACTTCAGGAATCACTCATCGGCTAAGTATCCATTTTTAATAAAGACAAATCAACGAAATCCACTTAGGGAAAGCTTGTTTAAGTTAAGAATCGTGAAGACGAAGAACTAACGAATTAATCTTTGTGTCAATTACAAGATTGTATAATTTCTACCAATTATTGCGAAGATTCGAATGGTATAGCCAAGTACTTTAGGCACATTGGAAATAATCAAGTCTACGTAATACAAAAAAACACTTTATCTATAATTCAACGGCAGCTTCACAAGGTATTCGTTTATAGAGAACTTTTGAAATATCTCCATATTTTTCGTATAATTATTCAAAGGTCATAGTTCTATGTATCACTGAAAGCAAAATTTGATGGAAGCAATCTCTCAGCTAATTCCCTGATTTTCTAACAATTACATTCTCTATCATTGTTCATCACTGTATTATCTTCTGTGGCATTATCATCTTCATCGCTCTTTCCGACATCAAAAAGGTTTTGGGTCCCTCAGCGACTTTCTCGGCGTCTTCTGCCACTTTCTGCGCTATCTTATAGACATTTTCACCTGGCTTAATGGCAGAGTATGCTTCATCGATCACCATTTTAGCCTGTCTGAACCTTGACATCACTAGTTTAGCAGGTTCTCAGTCCATCACACTATCAGTTTCAACATCGCTTTTCATTGACTCCTCGTTGCTCTGAACTGCGGTAATAACATGGAAACTCGTTGGCGCATCCTAATCGAGCTGAAATTTCGAAGTGCCGCTTGTTCCCAGTGGACTTCGAAAATACAGCGCTTAATAAGTAATAAGAATGGACATGACAAAGATTCTAGTCACGATTGGGCACTGGTTACAGACATAATTCGAGAAGGGGTGTTTAGCTTTATTAGTTCTGCGGCCTGGCTTTGGACCTGATAGAAATGATGTCGTAAATTGATGGCGGCATTTTTAATACAAGTTATTGCTAAGCTGCGGAAAAGATAACGTCCACATTGTTCCAGCGGTCCAGTCACGGAAACCTGAAGATTTGAACGCGTGGTTTGCACCACTTCAACAGTCGTGTCTGCAGCGACTACATGCCAAATGCAAACGAAAAATCATTAATTAACTTTCGTTAACTGTTTGACACAGTCAAACAACGTTTAGTTCAAAGACCTTTATAGACTGATGTAACTTCCTCGCAAATATATAGATAGCCTAGCTTCCTGCAAGATGGTGAAAAAAGTAGAAAAAGCCAATGTCAAAGTGAGATTGACTAGCCAGCGACCCAAGTTCGCGGAAGGGCCGTCGCGCCATCCGAGTTCGATAAGAACACTGTAAGTGAGGTAACCGATAAGTATCGGCTTATTAATGTTGAAGGATTTTGTCCTAGGTTTTTCACTTTTTCCGCTTCGACTTCACCAGTTTACCGTAACCTTTTTTTTTCTACCTACGGGCTCACTTTTGTTCGCCCACTTTTGTTTTTCTCTCCCTCTCCTCGATATCGTTTACTATTTCACATGATTTGATAAAAACAATTAATTTTGGTTAATTATCGACACGGAAAATTAAATGTTTCTTCGTAAAAGTGGACGTCTACCATGGGCCCTTTTTAGTGTTCCTTCGGTACGTTTTTTTTTTTGTTTCATGTGGACGTGTAACTTGATAAATTTTCTGCTTACGCGGAAGAGATTTAGATGTGGGTGAACATGGTCCACCCGGATAATATTTTGCTCTAGCGGTGTTTTGATATCGGAAATAAAGCGTTGAGTGATTTTGATGTCGCTAAATAACAAAACTGTGCTTAAAGAAAACTTCCTTAAAACTTTATTTATGCACTCTGCTTGTCAAAGAGAAGGGGAGAGAGGGAGAATGTGCCTATAAAAAAACTTCCAAAAAAGAAAAGAAATGAAAAGTGAAAAAAAAAGTCTAAGAGTTCAGGTCCAAAAAAATTCCTTGTGATGTTAACTTAATAATCGTTCTTTAGTTATTCTTTTTTTATTTTTATTTTAGTTTTTAACACTCTTAGTTATTTTCATTTATAGTCTTCGAAACCGCCCTACAACATCCAGGAGTTTTCCAATTCAGAGTCTAAACGGACTGGGTCCTGCCGGACATATTTATAGTTTCTTCATATACAAAACGGCATGGCATACATACAAACAGCTGTTAACCTTCATAATAATACTTTATTTTCCTTAGTCTCGTATTTTTTTTGAAGTTTTTACTGTCCCGATTATTAATATATGGTAATCCTTTTCGCTAACGCTGGGATTTTAATTAGTTGGCAGCATCTTTGTTTAACTCTATGATTTGGAAAACGTAGGCGTCTGTCGCATTTGAAATGAGCTATTACAGATTTGCTTCGCTGTAAATTTCCTCGTATCCACTGATTGAAGGGCCGCTTAGATTCAACATTAGTAGACGTAGTTTACAGGATGGCATCAAAGGATATTATCGAAAGTGAATTGTTGAGGTTGAACCTCATTATAAATCTGCATGTAAAAACAAATCCCAAGTAAGTGTTATGCATTTCCCTTTCATGTAAATTTGCTCTCTTTTTTTAGCTTAAACGATCTCGGCTTGTGCACTTTTATGAGCAATCTCATATCAATTTCGATTACTTCTCTCTCCCGAATAACGTAATGGCAAGGGTTTCCGCTAACTAAAAAAGTTACAGGGACGGCTTTGCCTTTGTAACGAAGCACATTTCCTTTAAGGTAACCAGGACAAGTTTCCTGTAGCTGCCGTCACTATTGCTTCGTTCGATTTGCTACAGATTATCCTGAATTAGTTCTCTCTGATCGAGATCTATAACCTCCTGATATTTTAGCTGCATAGAATTGTTCATGCTGTTTACATTGAGCGAATGTAGGCGACGAAGGCAAATAAACACGAGTGTAGGCATAAGCACGTATACGATAAATACCTGCCATACGACGTCATAAAAGGTAAGGTAGCTCTTCTCCTGAGGTAACATCGCTTCAGAGCCTCTTCCACTTTCAGTCCTGTAGTTATGTTCTAGCTTGACTATCCTGCGGGGGGAAGAGGGATTCTAGGAGAACCGTAAATTTAATAGAACTGCGATGATTCCACCACCTGTTAATGTTGGCTAAGGGTAATGCAAACTGTTCGCCTTACTGACGCGCCCTTACTTCGGTGGGTTATGTGTTAATGATGATGATTATTTCTCTTTGTAATGATCATTAAAAGTCGTTTTCGTCACAGGAGACCACGGCAGCGGGCAGTTAACTCGAACGAATTTGGCTTCAAGCAGCAAAAAGGAGCCTTTGCTGCTAAACGCACAACAGAACGTAACGCTAACTGATCTTCAAGCGATTTTGGCCACAGCGTTGTTTCCACACACTCTGCTAGGCACAGTATCTACCCGCTAAACTTTCTATCTAAGTTGAACGACGGCCACAACAATTGGGAACCGCTAGTTTTGTTATTACTTATCTAGCTGAATATATTTTCTTTTCTAATCAATAACAATAGCTCGACAAAGTCTGTCAATAGTCAAAAGACCGCTTGTCCGACTAACTAGCAATTTTCGTTCTCTCGGATATCAATTCACGTCACTACAGAACAACGCAGTTCAGAACGGTAGACGACAGATGAAAACATTCGTGAGCGCGTTTCCCTTGACAATAAATGGTTCGCCATGAACAAAGAGGTAACGCTCCTTCCTTATTACTCCGCCGCGATTTGTCTGTAACTGACTGCTGGCGAGGGCGTAGCGATTTTTCTGGGCTGCAACTGTTCCCTACCGCGACCCAACACAACAATAACCGAAATAGCCGTGACACTATATAAATACCTTGCCCTGTGAGACATTAATGAACACCGTGGTGATATGGAAAGACATATATCTCAGCATGCTTAATGCTGCAGGCAAGTATGCTAAATCGTGTTAAACTGTATTGAAATTACGAAGCCATTGAAAGGACCATAGGCAATAAGAATCATTTTAACCAGAAACCTATTGATCACAGTTGTATTAGTATTATTTTTTATGTGCTTATTTTCCTTTTTTTTTTTTTTGCTGGATTTGCATTTTGCTCGCTTTGCCTGATGCTATATTACGGGAACACATTAACATAACAAGTCAACGGTTATTTACGTATTCATTTTCACGAACGAATCCATGCCGTTCGCGCGAAATTTGAAAATCTAGCACGTATATAATTGTAAATCAACTGACTCTGCGGTTGCCGATTAACTTCGAAATAAAAAATATCTCGGCAGGACGAAAAGGAATTTGCTAGCCGGCCAACGAGAGGCCTATTTATGTGGTCCTTCGCTAGACTAGATCGCGTTGAGACCAGAACTGTTCATTTAACCGCACTAATATGAAATCATTAAGGAATTATTGTATATTCTAGAACAAGAAAATCCAATTTACTTGCCTATAAATGGCTTTCATAGGCTGCAATTATTTTTGCTGACAGAGCTTCACTCGAGTGACCGAATCGATGCTGAAAAATCTGGATCTATGCTAACCCATTTATTAGAGACCAAACGGTATTAACCACTTATTAACTTCTGCCTAGTTACCACGTTTTTGCACAGTAGCCCGTTCAAGTTTGTTTCTGAGTTCAGTGCAATTGGTTCATGGTTAACTAATAAGGTCCTGAGCAATCCGAATGAATCAGTAACAATAAGAATTAAACAAGGAGTATATTACAACTGCAATGGATGATTTTATCCAGTAACTTAAGAAAACTTCTATACTGAAAATAATAGAACTGTAGTAAAAGAAAAAGCGTACAACGACCTTTTCCTTATAGCAGCACGGTAGTGCACTTCATGGCAAAGCCTAAAGTATTACATTGAAGGGTTTCATCGCAAGTGACTAAAAACTATAGGACTTTACAATCAATTAACGCAGTGACGTAACTAGTCAAGTTTACTAGTCCCCTGTTCCCTACAATTTAATTTAAAAAAAAATATATATCACTTAGCTTCTTTGTTTTACAAGTTTCAACAGTTCCTACACACGCTAAATTTTCTCATTCCTGTCAAGTCAATTCTGTCCTGACTTAAGTAATACCTTTATTAACAATTTTATCATTTGAACGTAGAGTACGTTTCGAAGCCAAGTTCGTATATTCTATCTAGTCATTCAACATATTCAGCATAGGCACTATTCGGCGCTGCAATTAGTCATGCCACGAACGAAACTCTTGCTGTCCTTTCTAAGGTAAATATCCTTCGCGAGTGAAAATTACACTATAAAGTTACACCTGCCAAGGCCAAAAAGGCCTAATCATAAAGAGCGTAATATAGTACAAAGAAAAAGTATGATCACTCTGAACACATGATTTATGATATCTGAACAGCTTAAGTCATTGTTACTGACTTTTTTATTTACAATGTGTTGCAGCTGTACGTAACTCTTGGTGACGTACATGGTTTCGATCAATGGTAGTTACCAAACCTGCGAAGCTATTATGACAGCTGTCTAGACAGGGAAAAGGTTAGGAATCGCAAAAAAAAGCCTGTCTCTCCTATGCTTGTTACCGTGACCGCATAAGCCCTTACTTGTGTTCGCGTGTGAAATTTAATGTGAAACAACTTCCAGACCAACCATGTGTAAAGTTGCGTCATCTTCTCCATGGAAGAAGCTCACTAATCTTTAAAGAACCTACGAGTGCAGCAACGTTTTTGATATCGAATGATTCCATAGATTCAATACAGGATGTATCGCTCTTGAACATCGGTTAACCACCAACTGAATAGTCGTAGACACTGAACAGGTCGCCGAACCTGGACCGGTTTTCGCCAACCTGGGTAGCTGAATCTACGCATCTGGCCAATACCCGTATGTGCTCAAGGACGCAGTTGGCCATTGTCTTCATTAGCTATTGGTTCTAAGCAAATGCACAATACTTTCATTATTCGTGGCCTGTATAATCGATAGGTGACACAACGGAGTCGTGTTCAATATCGACGTAAATAGTTTTAATATTTAGGCTCGTGTCGATACATTGAAATAGAACGTTTCTCTACGCGTGCGCGGCTCACTTTTTCTCCTTAGAATTCAAATATTACGTTATATTTAAATATTACACTATGGTCTATCGTTGGAGAGTTACGATGTGTTTAGTTTTTTTTTTTATTCTAAAATTATCTTGGCTTTCAAATTAATATTTCTCTGATTTTTCTGTCCCATCTAGTACCATTGAGCTGGATCGGATGGAATTAGTGGTTTTATCTAGCTCGTTTGAAATCTACTGTTTTCACTTATAGTGCTGCTTCTAAACGGCAACCTGTTTTTAGCTACAAATCAGTTCACGGTTCGCTATTTCAGACAATCAATTCGTCGACCCGAAACGTCCTGTGATTATTTAAAGCTTTAGAACTTGAACCCGCTAAATGCAAGTGTCTGACTTATTACCCACTTTAACATAGATTACATTATTAAAAAACCGATTCGAAGCGCACGATAACTTTAATTAAAAAAATTAAAAAAAAAAAGATTGACACCATCAATACAATGCAACGGTAACAGCTAATCTAATGATTTATGTTTCAACTTTTACTTGGTTGATACTATGTTACGCAAGCATTTTTCTGGTACGGCTGACCCCACCCAGTCCGCAGTAGAACTAGTCTAAACAAAGATATATGTATACAACATCCGGTACAGATTTGCCCGGCAAATCTATTTCCAAAATTTCGACCTATTACAGGTATACCACTTGTTGTTCTACGTCTCGAGCCAATCTTAAACTTGTCTTCTGGATACGACTCAGATCTACCGTGTCATAAACATTGAGCTAGGTACAATTTAGGTACTTCTCTAAAAACGAAAACCTGCTAACTTGAAGTGACGTAATGAGTGTTTTGTTATTTTCTGGACGTCTCATGGGTGTAGCTCACCTAAAATTCTCGACCTTACGCTGGAAGAGCGATTTCCTACACGGAACGATGATAGATACAAGGTCCTACATGGGCCTAAACATAAAACACATAATAACTACAGACAAATTAGCATTAGCGCTAAATAATTTTTGGTCTGTTCTCTCGATTTATGACCAGCATTCGCACTTAATCGGTAGATCATTCCATTCTCTGCAATCAAATGCTAGGTAGCCCTTTGCAATGAGCTGTATAAGCCCGCATCGCGTGCCCTGTCTGCTTTATTTTCATCTACAAATAAAAATAGTTGCAGTTATGCCTCAATTCGTTGTTATGATTAAAGATAATAATACTTATACTAAATACTAATAGATATCTTATGCTAATTCTATTTCGTTTCTTTTGTCGTCGAAAATTGGAGCCTTGTTCAATGACGAGGCGACCTTACGCTAATTATTTGTTTTAGAGCTGGCACGTTTAACTGCGCCCGTTTTCCTATAAGTGGAACTTTCACATGCGCAACCTAAGTTGAGTGCAACTTAAACCTCGTCCCTTACAGCTAGAGGCACTCTTACTGTATTTATGCGCGAATCAGTTCTGGGTTAGCTAACTATTACTTCGGACACAATCTCATAAAAAATAGGACGGCCTGCCGTTCTGCCAGCAATAAATGAACCATCTTTCAGCTGTATTCAGCTTAGCCTAATCTTCCTGTGTTACGCAATGAAAGCGTCTAGTCCTCTTAGCGCAAAAAGAAACGTCAGTCAATGTCCGGTTTCAAACCTGGACCCCTTCATGCAGCTCTAAACCTTGTAGGTGAACACGCTAGTTTTGCGCCACGAAAACGACTCTCAGATTTCTATACGTTCTTAAATGGCTCGTATGATACGTGCGCGTAACATCATCCCGTGAATCACTTGCAGGTTTGTGCAGTGTGTATGAACGCCTTCTGTCATAACTGCTTAATAAACGAATCAATGTTATGGACCGAAAAAGAGCATTTCTATGTTACGAGTCGAAGACTCCTGCCGATGCATAGAGTGCAAAACCCGGAAATGCCCACTGACACGACTGCCCCTGTGAACCCTTTATAAATTGCTGTCGTATCTCCGTCAACGTCTCTCGCATGCGTGCAATACATTATTACGATATATCATTGATTAGCGCTCATCTGACCTGTAAAAGTTGCTATCGCGGACGTCGTTATCTATGCATTTAGGACAACGTTGGATTTTGTCCGAGATCGTTCCCTACTGCATTCACAAACATTCGACTCTTCGTCTCCTCTGGTGGCTACTACTGGTTCGGTCACCGCTGGCGAGTGCGGAGGACCTTTGCCCCGTGACCCACGACCATGGCGAAAGAGACTTGCCGCCGACTGAGGCAGCCTGATAATTTAAGGCAGTCCTTTTTCGAGATGAAACTGTGCGCTCACGATATTGTCCAACTAGTACGACGAATCATTAGCAACTAAGGACTCTTCTACAAGGATAGCAGATGAAAAACATGTAGCCGATCGTCTATGGTGAGTTTAAACATTCAAACTTCGTTAGTTGCCCCATGAAATCGAGAGATTTAGTGTGGTGCTGGAATATCCACAGTGACCTACTTGTAACAGTTAATAGGTGAAACGCTTTAGGCAAAGCATGGTATCCAGACAAGCGTAGCAAGTATGCTCGACCCTGCGTTATCAATCGCTGATTTTTTCATGTAATTACCTGGAAGGTCAGCAAATGCGCCTAATTCCTCTGTGTGTAAAACGGCTACGTCATCTTATTATTTAGAAGTGCTCGGTTCTAAGCTCTTGAACGCCATTGGTACAGGAAGATCACTCGCAGAGATGGGTGTCAGAGACAACATGTATGACGGAACTATGTCAAGGTATACGTCAGATAAACGTAGGTCAAATAGTCAGAAGATATAGGCGGTGGGTTCAATTAGTACCTATTCAAGGTATTGCTTATAGTGTAATAAAGCAGAAAAAAAAAAAGCTTTGAAAAATTCAAGTTGATATTATCAACTTTTCTCAACGGGTCACGCACGGTTAGTCATCGCGTTACGAAGGTAAATCGCCTCGGTTTGATACACTATGTTCTCTAAATTTATTTTTTGCAATTCTGAAGTATCCAAAAATCACCGAGACGACTACGATTGATTGGGTGGTCGAACTTCATCTAGAAGATGATTGATTTACCATAATAAGCTCCTTGAACGCTTTTTTGAAGACGGCGATCAGCGGTACGTGAGAAACCTACCGAACTGCAAATATTTAAAATCAGTTTCATACATATTATTACTTTCCCTTTGAGTGGTTTTTATGAAGCTTAATCATTTTATCTATTAACTATTTATAGTTTAAAGCCACATCAACAAAGGTAAGCATATGGATACGGTAACTGCGTGTGGATATTTTGCCTTGCCGGCAAACTGCTCTGCCGTTTTTTACTATGTACCACGCAAGCAAAACCCTCTTCAATAACCATTCGTGATGTTTATAAAACGAGAGTAAAAATGCGTTAACAACTTGCCAGCCCTGACTATGATTTTTAAGGACCGGAATCTTTTATCGTTATTAATTACCGCATCCATTTTATCCAGTGGCTATTGCCAGGACAGCATGTAGACCACTAGATCCTGTAACTACTCTATAATAAATTTGGCTTGCGAATAACCCTACCAGTTTGAAGACGTTGTTGTCGACCGCTGTAAAAGTTGCCTCTACGCGCTCATTTTCCCAAGACATAGCTGCTACGAAAAGAAATATAGTGGCCTGTTGCTACATTAAGGCATACAGAGAGCGGTTAGATACATCAAGAAATCATTGGCTGAAACAAATAGAATGCGAATGGTATCCCGCGGGGATTTTGGGTGGCAGGTTTGCCGAATGGACAGCCCTTAAGTCTTCCTTTAAAAACATGTAGTTTAAATATTTGCTCAAATTCGACCGTTCTTCCCAGCGGTGAGACAAATAATGGCTCTATAAGCCAACAATAAATTAGCAAACAGATGGTTACAATATAAAGCGATTTTTGATATCACCTACTTTTTTTCTTATGAACGCTCTCCTTCAAACAAAGTATTCTGCTGTTAAGCTATGTATAGACATTAGATGATGAAGCTACAGCGAAACTCCCCTCGAAAATGCGGACTATCCCGAGCCGTTTTTAGGTACTAAAATATGATGCCATAGATTTCGTAAATAGCACCGTAGTAAAGGCGGAGTTTCTACCGTACGCCAGTATGCTTGTACCATGAAAAACTGTTTTTGCCCCCCCCCCCCCCAAGGACATGACTACTACGGCATAATTATCACTGAAAGAGTTTGGTTTTCATACAAATTTAGTAACTCCGAAGGCAAAATCAAAATAATAAATATATCGCCAGAGCAACTGTACATTTATCTGTCTGCCTAGAAATACACCACAACAAAGTAATCGAAAAATGACACCGTTGTGATTCTCCGCGGTTTCAATCATTCAGTTACGGTTGTCGAGGGGGTATCCGAGCCGTACATAAATAATCGACGAAATGCATGTGGCTTTAAGGACAATGAAGCTGGCTCTACCCACAGGGATCTCATCAATTGTATCTTCAAATTCATCTGTGTTTTCCACAGATAAAACGTTCAGTATTGATAAGTGCTACCTAGTTTACTTCTTCTTCTTAACCGGGATACAAAGATTTGAATAGAGCGCTTATGCAAATAAAGTCCAACTTGAAATTATCAAAAACTCGTTCCGAACTGCAGACCAGACGGATTGTTTTATGCGAAATGAAGCAAGTTCCACAGACGACGGTAGTATCGGCTGCAACACTAGACAGCCCAGCGTCAGCAACGATTGTTCGGGAACCGAGACTCGTATTCCTAAATTTGCTACAGGTAAATAGTAACTACTTTATAAACCACTGCCATATATTCGTATTGCAGATACACTTTCAATTGAAAATTATAAGTGTTAATGAGTTTCTGTAGTCCCTCAGAAACGAATAAACACTGGTCTGCCATATGCAGCGCTCTGCCATTAATAGGCAAGTAACTGCAAGTAATTATCTTATTTACTTCTAAGAATGAGATAAGTTTTACGTAAATATATAGAGTTGTTGAAAAGAGCTAGTTTGACTACTGCCAAAAAGAAATCATGAAAGAATCGCATCATTGAATAAAGAAAGGCTTTGTATTATTAGTATCACATGGAAGTCATAAGTTGAAACTCGGTTGCTAACATTCCTTACTACTACTTTATATATGAGCTTCCTGGAAAATAATGTATCATCCATAATTGAGACAGTTCTAATTGTTCCTATCCCTACGAAATCTCGTCCTTACAGATATGCGACAGCGCTTTGCCTATCAGCGGTTTCACCCACAGCGGCGGTATCGAGGCCGCCTGGCGTCGTGGCGCGATTCCGACCATCGATCACCTGCAACGATTCCTCAAGATCTGCATAATAGCAACTTGTTCACAACAAGTGCCATACGTCGCTGCTGCATATGCTGCGCTGACCTCGCCACAAGCCGAACCTGATTCAACAGCTCCGGCCTTCAACCTTCAGGCGAACTCAACTGACGTTGATGGCGACATACCTGAGTGCATCCGCCGGTTGACAAAGCTGGACCGACTGTTGTCCGTCAGCCTAAGCAACCATGTAGCCCGACGCGCCTCCCTTCAACAAGGCCGAACACTTCTATCGCTTGCAATTGAGGTGTTTCCCAGTACGGCTCCGTTACACCGTCTAGAAATGCTACGTGTTAACAGCGCCGTGCGGCTGAGTGATCATGATTCTGATGAGAAAGCAGCTAGTTTTACCCCGCCCAGTGGTGTGAACTTCGTGGAAGGTCCTAACCAGAGGCGGCTGGCGCGATTCGAAGGACATTTAGCCGTTGTGTTTGGAGCTGTATGTGCGCTTCTGGGTGCACAACTATCAGAGACACTGGACGCGTTTGCGTTTTCCACGTTGCGAAATTCGCTATCGGCCGCTATCCGCCTAGGCAGAATTGGCCCGGTGCAAGCGCAAACACTGCAGCATAGCCTCAGTGATTTTTGCGTGCGAGCTGTCGAACGTTACTCTCAACAACGATGTGGAGAAGAAGACCATCAGGCCTCGCCAACAGTAGACCTGTACCAGAATTCGCAAGATCGACTGTTCACAAAAATGTTCTATTCATGATTTCCAGTTTGAGTCAGATGAGCGCCTCTAAATGATTAGACGTCATCAGCCATTTAATGCTGTCAAGTTGTTAAAAGTTGTCCTTTATCAAAATAGTACTATATTTGACAATGGGGTAACGGAAATGGTCAGCGTCGTACAGGGAATACGATTTGCCCAAACAGGCAATCGAAACCATTTGCTATTCTCACTCCTCATCGATAACCTATCCTTACACATCAAGCAGCAATTTCGCTTCATAAAGAAGACAATTCCATTATGCTGCACCTGCAACAGACACCGGTTATTCTGCACAACTATGATAAACGACTTCGCTTTTGCCTTTAGACGAAGAGCGGCGCCGTGAAGTTCAGAAGAGGAGACTGAAAAAGCCTAGAAATAGTCAACTCTATAAAATATTTTCGTTTTAACAACAGCTGGCAGATCTTTTATAGCGAACATCGAGGGAACAAAGTGGTAACGACAGTCACTTTCGGGGAACCGTAAAAGCTGCGGGTGGATTCTGCGATCGAGTGACGTTATATGACGATCACACAAAGTGCCACTTAGATTATCAAAACGGCCTTGCGTATCTGTCAGCTCTAACACCTCATCAAACGTTGAAGATCTGCAATCTGCAAAACCTTCAATATCTGCGCGAAACAACAGCATATCGTATCTTCATGATCAAACACAGGATGCTGGTTATGACGTCGGCAATAATGGATAATGGTTAGAAGCGTACTAACAAAAATAATCGTATGTAGATAACTTACTATGTCTTGATAACAATCATAAGTATGATCGGATAAGATAGCTAGATACATTCTGTTACATTCAAGATAATAAATCTAGAAGTATTGAAAGAAATAAAAAATTGGATACAAATTCATTAAATAAATCGAAAAAGGCCACGAAGCTCGTTCGGTTCTCAACGCTAGGCTTTGACGAATTACATAATTAATTAGCGGAGCTCGTACTCTAAACATCTAACTCATTGCCTTTATGGTCGATGTTCAAATATAACGGTCGCTCGGAAATTAACTTATTTCTGTTTGTCCGTAGCGTGGTTAAAGTAATACATGTATTTCAATGCACCTTCAATGTGAATAGGACAGTGCTAATCCTTAAATATAAAAAGCCATGACGTCACTCACGGCTGGCCTGGCTATCGGTCATCTTTGAACTTATTCAGTAGGCCTGAGTTAGTAATAAAAACGAAAAATTCGCATTATCTCGTGCTGGAATCGAATCGTTTCAAATGCCAGATGTCACACTTAAATGTAAAAATCAATTAGAACAATGCTAAAATACGTATTTTAGTGAGTTTATAATATAATCGTTATTGTTTATTTAGTTTCCATTACTTGCTGTTTCCAACTGTTCTTTTAACTTTTTGCGTCAAATGCCACCGTTGGATTTTTTAGTCGGAATCATCAAAATGGCGCATCCTTTGCTTGTCCCCTTTATAAATGTTTCTCAATTGACCAGATGCGGCCCACAATAATGATAGCATCTCATGCATAATTCAGCTGACAGATTTCTTTCCATAAGCTGATCGTGTTCCGATTCGACATCAACTTTTAGTTCTTCTAAGACCTGATAAAAGCAATCGACCTTCATCAAACCCATGCCCATGGTTGCATTTATATTTGCGCTGTCCCTATAGTATCGTCAACCCGACCAAATGTCGCCTGCAATAACGCAGAAGACAGGCAAAGTCAACTGTTATGAATACATCATCAACGTTCATGTCAAAAAAATACGACAATTTTTCCATAAACTAACTGTTAAACTTCGCTATCATATAGATTGAGTAGCAACAACCACTCGAATCGCAAAGATTCCGGGGGATCCTTCCTGGTGACTAAGGAATGATTCGTATAGACTTTGTTTCAGTAGCTTCCGTAAATCTGGACTGAAGGACTGCGCGCCACTGCCTCCTCATTTCAAATTGCCCGCCAGACTGATGTTATGTCTGTGGAAAGGGAACGGTCGTCTCAACAGCAGCTGGGCGCCTGCCTGCTCTTGTCTACCCATAAAAGAGGCAGACGCACGCATGGCTAACGGGAAAGGTAAACTCGGCAACAACTGATCACGTTTGTTCATCTATCCGAAGTCAGTCGAAAGGAAGTACAGACATGTTCCTTAGTCGTTGCATTCGTTCCCGTCGCTGTTATTGCTCATGATGCGTCGTCTCAGCGAAACTTCGGCCAGAGTGCCCTCCTCCTTTTGCTTTGGTTGGACGACGAGGAATCCAATTCGAACGAAGACTTGAAACACCAGGGCGCCGCACCGTCTCGGGGGGTGTACTGTAATCAAAGTAACACGATATGATTCGCAACGAAATAATCTGGAGAGAAGGACGCTCAGAACCAAACGTTCGGTCAGAGTGGAATGAGTCGCGTGCTAGTGAATGAACGATTACTGGCGAAGCAAGGAGGGTGTAGTCTTTGCCGCTGTGCAATAATAACAACATTAACAAAGAAACAACCGGATCGGGGGCGGGAACGTAGCGTGTTGACGTGCCGCCACGGGTGGTACCGGCACAGATGGTGTAACATTGGCTAGTGCATGCTAAGCGCTCGAACGTGGTTGTTCCACAGCTGTGCGTGGTTTAATGCATTTGACGACGCACGTTCGTAAGGTTCCAAGATGGATTTTCCTTGCATAGAATAGATCGAGGTGAACTTCGCATGCAGGAAAAGCTTTTCCGTGACAAGAACTCCGAGTTGTGCAAGTGCTTGTTAAGAGGCGGGGTTTCGAGCTGGATTATATGGGGTACCATTGGTTTCTCAAAGTTCTGCTAGTGATTTGAACCACTTCATCTGTTGAAGTTCTTCCGCTCGGCGACAGGGATAAGCTGTGGCGTTCATGACTCATTTGTCATCAGGAGTAACCTATTAGCTTGTGATTATATCAGATAAAATGGCCAATAGAACATCAACTCTTTAATGTGCGCTTTGACGTTGGGAGCTTGTACTGGGCGGCATTAGAAGAAAGGCGCTCTTACTATTATTAACGTGATGTGCATCGCATCAGTCTAATACTTGCAGATAGAAGCAGCGATCTGAAGCGAAAAAGGATTGATCGTTAGTACGCTATTAATAATATATAAAACGGATATAGAAGAAGTCGCAGCATTTGTTAACTGAGCCGGCCACAGTATCGGTACCATATAGCTAAGCAAGGTTAGTTATACAAATGGACATAATAATCGCAGCTGATGGGTTTAGGAGGTAGCTAGGCGTCGTTTCGGAGTTTCAATTTCGGAGTTCTGGATACGTAAAGACACATTCATTACTTGTATTCGTAAGTGATCTTCTGGTCATATGGATAACGTTACATGTTCCGCATTGTTTATCCAATATGACTGTGTTGACGTATCCGTTAGTACTAATAAAACGTACGTTTTTGTTGCTAGTTACGGAAACATTTAGTGCATATCAAGACGTATATCAATATAGTGAACAAGTCTTTAATACAGTATTATAGACGTATGATAAATTACCCTTATCTAATACCGAAGCAAAGAAGCCATAACTTAGATGCTTCGTTAGGTTGGCTATCTTTATCGAAAGGTGAGTGATGATTTAATCATAGTAAACACCTGGTCCATGTCGTCTTCAGAGCAACAATTCAATTTGTGCCGCCACCAAATGATAAAAGTACAGAGGGTGCTTTCGTACACGAGAAATGGCCATGGGATCAAGCTGATTTTCTCAGGGATATCGAATGGCCACGTCTATGACTATTTGGATATATTCGACTTGTGTTTGGGATAAGAGGCTTCATTATCGTATTTGTTTTCGATTGCAGTAGTTTTCTTGAGGCTCCTACGGTAGACGCCTATGTCTAACTAGATCTACCTACAAATAACCACTTCCTAGAAATGCAATGATGCATCGTACATCATACATGATTTGGCTTATTTAAGATAACTGTTCCTCCAAAAAGGATGAAGGAAAACCAAATTAATCGAAGTTCAACGTTTCGAACGGATTAACGCCGATCCCATTGTGGTATCATGCGAAAAAATTCTACATGCTTACACGTAATTGTACATATCTGTGTACGGAACAATATGAGCATATTCAAAATGATCTATTATGAGAAATCTGAATTCTAACGAAATAAACTTAGTGCAAAAACTAAACTATCGGCATAATGAATAGTTCAAATGAACGCACAGTATGGTTGTGAGTTACATAGGTATATCGATCTAAATTCAATGCTAAGCAACTCACGGGAATTACTATCAAAAGGTAGAGCTTCTGACAATTACACCACAGAATCAAAAATGAAAGCTGTAATGTGTCCTAGTAGTAGTAGTAAGTCAGTGGAGAATAGGCGCTTCCATTAAGCAGCCGTATCTGAATGTTCGAGGTGAAGCGGGCCTGTGCTTTTTCTGTCTTACAAACAAGAACCGTTTCTAATCTAGCGACGAATTCATGATCGGGCCGCTCTGTCCTGTCAGTATCGAGAAAAGATCTGGGCACTAGGAGTCAGGGTGGAAGCCTTCTGCTTTAGTCTCAAAATGGTGATTATACGCTGTGAGGAAAGCCGTCTTCAGTGTAAAGCATTTTATCGTACTATACCAATTGTCAGATAGAGACTGTAAAGCGTCAACGGTGCACAAATAGTATATACATCGTAGGTAGTGTCATACAATTCCTTAATTGTGGAAATTTTTATTATACATTGCATTTTTAAAGCTGCCGTTTAAAGGCTAAGTGATACCCAAGTCAGTTTGGAACCGGGGCTCTAAGGTACGGCTTGCAGCGTATGAGACTGACAGCATCTAAGACGCGTACTAAATTAGCAGTGAAGTCTGATCGTAATGCACTAGCCTTTGACTTAGCCGCAAGAAGAAGACACAGTTGATTGCTAAATTACGTTTGTATATAGGAGAATATATGAATATGGCGATGCCTGCGTCAAAAACGTCCATATGCGATAAAATCTCAATATTCGGTCGCCTTCAGGTTCTGTCATATGATACGTGTATGGCAAACTGGATGTGTTTGATTACTGCATTTCCTGTTACCTAGCGAGCTTAGACTCAGTAGGTCCTACTCAGACCTCCTTTTTCACTGCCAGTAGTGTCCGTTTCTTTACAAATTTTATATCGTTACCGTTTAGTTATGTACAGGTGCAGGCAGTTGTACTGCTAATATCAGTCGTGATCCTTGTGTTATCTCGAACCTGTCGCAATTGCTATATGGTCCTATATTGCTCGATGAATTTGCGGATGTGCTTCTATGCTACTAAAAAAACGACCTCGACCTCTGACCGGTGGTCAACTGCTTCCCGTAGCGATAGGTTATCATTGGACCGACACCGTTTACAATAGGGAATGCTACTCAATAGCTTTCTTGGTCTATTCTAGTTAAACTGGGTTATGGCTATAAACTGACGTAACAATAATAGCACATGTCATGTATACTGGTTTTATTAAAGAAAAGCCGATGCCTTCTCGTCACCGCAGACATTGACGCCACTTGATTGTTGTTTTGCCAGTTTTCCATTCGCTTAATACTACGCAAAATCGGCTTTAAAAATCAATTTTGTATATCTATATACCTGTGAACAAATGGGAAACGAAAAGCACTTTTATTGGATAATTGACTGGAAGCAAAATCGCGAATACGTCCAAGTATACATTTTTTTGGGTACCAATTATGATCATTCGCGAGCGATTTAATTAATGCGATTTAACTAATAGTAAAACTACTTCATGAAAATAATTGCTTTATTTAACGTACATTATTAGGTCAAAGGCGAAATCCTCACATACACGTTCATTACTTAGTCACAAGGGCTAACGTAGATCTGGAGCCAATAAACACTTGTGCAGGCTGCGCTCCCCGACTGCCTTTATGCAATTCCATTTTTCATCCTGATCTGTTTGTGACATTTCTCATCAAATCAAAGATATGCTTCAAAAATACATTGTGACACGCAAGCACAAAGTGAAGCCTCTGATTTTCGCCTTTAACCAACACCAGGCGCTATTTTCCGGTGCCATTTTTTTCCTCTCAAATTCATCAAAATCACTACCACATCGCAAAAATGTGGGGTCTTTTCTATGCTAGGAAGCCTCCGTTTAAGGTCGATCTCCCCATGGACAACGTCCTGCTCGTCCAGTCAGTTACTCTTATATTTTCACAAGGTCATTGTCGGAGTCCTAAAACGGGACGCGCCTCGCAGAGGCCGCATAGCTACTGACATAATCAACGACTAACACCATTGACAGTGGCGACAGCTGTGTATCACAGTTGTTTCATATAGCAAGTGTATAACATTTACCGTTGCCTTTTCGGCCAACAGGCTTATTGCGACCGGTGCCACCGTTAACGGCTCGCTATGGAGTATATACCCGCAGGATTCGATGAGGGCTATAGCCGTGTCGCTTCAGTTCAAGCTGAGTCCAAACATGGCCAATTTCTGCGAGCTCCATGATGGTGTGGAGGTCGCTTTCGTTCGTCTCTCTACTCCAGCCGCGGCACCGGCGACTAAACCGTAATAACATCTGCTATTGCTGTTGTGCCTTGCCGAGAGTCAAACGATAGCGCGGTCCCTTATACGGGCACGACACGGTAAAGGGCTTTGACTATTATATTAGCCATTATAATTTTATATTATAACCAGGGAAAGCTGATTAGGTAGAAGACAGGTCTAGCTAAATCAAGTTGCGCGTCGCGAAATTTGGCCTGCCGACAACTCCGGTCCATGATACACTCTATGCTGAGAAGAAGCTTTTTCTGCGGTACCAGCTAAAAATAGAAGTTGAAGGAATCACATTGACAGTAAGCAACATGCAGCTGGCAGTATTCGGCAATGTTGTAGGTTGAAACTATCACAGAACAGCTCCAAATGCGATGCTCGTGCAGAGAAGGCTAGCTTTCGGTGCGTGCATGAAGTACTACAGATTTGACGGGTGAGCTAATTAAGTCGTCGGATTATAGAAAACATCTGACTTTGCACACTGCATATTGTTTGTTTCTTCTTCATGGGTAGGATGTGTGTATTAATCTTAATTTGGTATATTAAATTTATGCTGCACAAAAGAAGTATTGCCCATTTAAATGAGCCTCCGAACTCGTTAAGTAAACATGAAATTGTTCGGGTACGGATAGGCATCCTCAGTTTGTTTAGTCTTCGACATCACGCAGACATATTATGATGCACGTTGGGCTAAGATAGTTTTTATACAGCGTGAGGCGAAACAGAGTAATAGTGTTTACGTATAGGCGTATGCCGTCATACGTTTGGAGGCAGCTCACCGTATGTAGAAGGACTCTCCGATAGACGTATTGACAGTGTTCTGTTCGATATGGTCGTTCGACTTGATTGAATGAGCAGTTCTGTAACGAGGATCAAAATTCTTAGATGTTTGCCGCTATTTTTGAGCAGACGTAACTGAGGATATGGAAAATATTAGATTTATCTCACACATTTCTTTGGCTTAATGCACTGTTAGTAAACCATTATTTATGTTCTGATCAACAGCACTATGTTTTGTTGGTGTTACATTCGTATGTATGGGTATTTGTGTAATCATATCTGTTGTCATTTAGCGGATACAAATACGACCATTAGTTCGTGAAATTACCGCGCGAATTATCTATCTTAAATGCATTAATTTCTTTACATTGATTTCAAATTACAGAGTACTCAAGCCCGTGCCGGCAGCCACACGAATGATATCATTAAATATCCACTTCGTCTTTTTTGGTACCGTTACGTGCCGGCTGGCCACTCCACAAGTGATCTATAGCCATTCGTGGCGACAATTTGCCATCATTTACTTAGTAGTTCCAGATATTTTAAGTATATGCATTGCAAGTATACAACCCTGACGGACTTGTCAATTCCGTGTTCGTGTGCACGATGCGGAAATGGCCGCCATCGTGTATACAGTAGCAGCTCTCAGGTCTGCATAAGCTTCGCTGCAATGACACAGCGAAAAATCATCGGAATCGGCGCCTCCGGTTTAATGCCGAAATAGCGTCATATATCCATACTCTCATGCACACGTATAGAGTTGGCTTTAGATGTTTATCTACCGTTAATACGTTTATTGCTACTTTCCGAATGTAGTTTAAGGACGCACTGTTAGCTGCGGTTTTTTACTCAGTGCCTTACATATGACCATCACATTAGGTGTATAGTGTCAACTTAATCATTGCGGGTATACAGACTATGTCTGTTCACGCTTAGAAAAAAAGCGGAATAATGGTAAAAGCAGTTCCTGACGGTAATGGTAAAATCATTACCATAGATCACCAGTGAACGGCTCGATCTATGTGATAACGTCGAAATCTAAGTCAAGTAAAACATCGAAACCGATCTCGATACTGCAGGAATGATAGGAATCGTGTCTTTCTATAAGTCGAACACTGTATTTGAAAAGTTACAGTTATTTTGGATGCAGTTAGTTTCTGCCAATGTTCTTTAGACCCGAAGAAACCCTAACAGTGTAAGTCGGTCGTGTCTATATAATGATTCGAGCTACTTGTTTGTCATGTCTCATTCTAAAATGTTTAAAATGTTAACATTTATCTGATTTTCTGAAGAAGTAACTCTGTCATAGTTTGGGTCATAGATAGTTATTTTCAAAGTTTTTCATTGGTTATGCACCTATTTTGCTCTAAAACTATTCGTTATGTGCTGTTAATCCATATCACTTGAATCGATTTGGTACTTAAGTCATAGATATAGAACTAAAAAGGCATGGTTTCCAACATATTTCGAACACAACTTCACGTATTCTCAAATTTAATAGGCAAACACATTACCAATGTATTAGCACGGCCATTGCAAAGGTTACTTACTTATCCGTAGCATTTTACCTCCACCCATGGCGGGGTTACTATTTTGGGTGGAGGTAAAATACAAAGAAAGCTACGGCTTATTATTTCACGAGAACTGTGCGACCTTACTGCACGCACACAGCGTACATTACGGCGTAGTCGATAACGTGCTTGTTTGAGGAACATACAGTGGTCCGAGTTCGAATCCGGGCGTTTGTCGTTTGGTGCTGGGTCAGCGGTTTTGCGAAATGCCTGATGTGGTATCGGACTTGAAAGTCTAAGCGTTTAAATATCCGGGTGTTTTTTTTTAAAAACGTTTGTCACGGCCAACGTTGCTAGCGAGCACCTGGTATCACTATTCTGCTGTAAGTATGCTCGAACATGGTGCTCATCAGGTTATAATTGCACGTTTAGAGATGCTGTGCTCGATAGCAGGAAGGTCTACGACAGCTCAGGTTTACTGAAAAGTTGTGGTCTTCGATTACTGCTTTCTTTCTGACAAGTTTGGTAAACTGTCATGGCCTCAGCTTAGAAGGCAACGCCTGTGGGGCAAGTCTTGGCGTTTTAGACCTGACGAAGCAAATGAATATGCCCAGTATACATGAGGATATAATCTGAGAATTTTAGGTTTACCAGCAAGGTCTGTCATTTTACCGTTGATAGACGCGAAGAGCATGTATGGCGCGTGTGGATAATGTTGTGGATTTGTATCCAAGCTGTTTCAAATCAGTGGATCATGGTGAGGTCAACAGTAAAGCTGCTGTTCAATTTCTCATCGCTATAAGGTTATCGTGGTGTAATGAATATGTTTTGTGGCACATTTATATGAATGGAAGATACGTTCTAATGAGCTTCTCTACGTTCTAATGTCTTCCATGTTTTACGTCTGGTAATTGAATCGTTAGGCACCATTTTGAAGTGACTGACTGCCAACGCAAAACGAAGTGTGTTTACGCTCGGATTTCAACCTAGACCATCACGCGCCTTTGAGTGCAGAAAGCAAATGCGTGACGCTACCACGAGGAGAAGTCCAAATGAACCGCGTGCGCCTTTATTCAAATAAATGAAAACGGATTGTAGTTCATGTCAATTATCGTCGACTAAATTGATTGCGATTCATTTCAGTATTCAGAATCAAGCTTTCTTGCTTGTTTTTCTGTGTGTCCAGGCGGACCTTTACTATGTTATGGCAGAAGGATTCGAGCGGCAGTAGAATTGCCAAAAAAACTAGGTCGACAATGCAGAAACCCCTAGCACGATTTGTCCAGCTTGCTGGGAACATTAACGACAGCAGAGGCCCTCGATATACTTATACGGCAACGTTCGACGTTGCTAAGCGGATAGAGTGAAGACTTCGGACCAGCTCTTCATCAAAAGTACTGTCCTCGAATGCGTTAGAAATAACGCGTTAGCCACTGCTAGGGTATTTGTCTTCGCATGTTATCGTTTTCACTTCTTAAATCATCATCAGTGATCAATTGAGTAGCGCATGAAAAATAGGTTTTCTCCTTTCATTCTACCGCGAGCTGTCAGTGCGCTGTGTCTACTTCGACTAATATATATATATGGTCTCACGAAGATGGTCCGATAAACCCCTACTCCCCACATCCTTGGAGTTGGCTTGTATTATATAATTTATGGCATAATATTTTACACGGGTTGCGTGATATGTGCTGCTTGAAGTTTTCAGACAACCGTGTATACTTAACGTTTGCCACAAATTAACAAGAGCGTTAGCATAAGACCAACGCCAACGCACAACGTATTCTGTCTGTATAAATGGAAAACAATTTTGCCGACTGCTTCACAGAGAAAAACTAAATGTCCGTAGAAAAATTGCTTTTCAACAGAATAACTGTTTTATTATGAGTGATAATTTGCGTCTATTATTCCGTCTGGCGTAAAGCAGGCGATTGTAGTTCAAATCTATTTTACTTTGTTCCAACTCCGATTTAATGCAAAAGCAAATCTTTGCGAAAATATTACTTTAAATGTATTCTACGTTCTATGATTTTATTGACATTTCACATAAATAAATAAATACCATTCCAAAAATAGGACAAGCTCAAAACGTGTTAATACGCCGCGGCCAATTGAACGAAATTAGGAGTAGAGCTTTACTTTTAAATGCTGGTACAACTAAAATGTTGAATGGAAGAAGTGGAGTTATTTTATCGATAGCGTGCCGGCTTTACGTAACAGCTTGTTCTCTTTCTCTATGAATTTTTTTACAGCGTCAACATGGGCGTAGACGCGACAAGTCTCAAATCTAACATAACTTTGCATCTCACATTAACAATTTACGGAATAAGCAAGTCATAGGGTGTCCTGCAACATTTGTTCTATTGAGAAAGGGACGGTCACGTATAATTAGAAATGGCCTTGACAAGTGATTGATACGGAGCTTTATACTGCAGAGTTCGTTTGGTCGGCTAGAGCGTGTATAATTATGGCCTGACTTCGAGCTATATTGGTGTGACTCAACAAACCAGTCACGCCTTGCTTTGTTTGGGAAATTCAATAACGTGTTACGCTGTTAGGTCACAACGAATTAGTCAATTTTTTTCGCACAAACCGTGTCGGTAACGCAAATATATATCATTGTCGCATGAACATAAAGCTGGGATCGTACGATCTGTTGATCCTTGTAACTTATCATGCGCAGTCCTTGTACCAAATGTATTGTTCAGAAGCAAGTGTACATATATACATATGTGTATGTACAGAAGGTTGTTACAAGCAAGTTTTGAACTACGCGCCGCTAGGAGACGAAATCAGGCCGGTAGCTACTCCACCATTCTAAAAATTAGTTTGTGAAAACCGACTGAGTTTACTCCAGAAAAAAATGAGTTAAAGTTAAAAAAACATTTTTAGTCTCAAAGATTAACGCTCAGTGGTCAAATTTTGTTCCTCGAACGAATTTGCGGAAATTCATTGGAAATTTGTAAAGACATTAGGAAAGGAGGTTTTAAGGAAAAGTACAATACATAATACTGTGAACGTTTCAAGAATGGATACTGCAGTGTCAAAGATCCACGGGGAATAACTAAATGTCGGAACCCGCAAAACAAGAATGCAGGGAACTGTTATCAAGTAAGTTTTTAACGGAAGCAGGCTCTAAGAATCTAAGGGCTTTGGTGGCCAAAGCTCAAAAATACACTCGTGACGCGTTACAGAATTATAACCCAGATACCGAAAATGCGGAAACCGATCAAAAATGAATTTTCCGTGAATTGACTTCAGACGAGTTAATTAACAATAAAAATAGCCTCAAGCATTCGTTCGCATGGTCCACCGCCAGCCGCAGAGCAATTAGACGAGAGAATAGCGTCGCTCTGGTGACAAATGAAGTTCGGTGGCAGTGTCGAGTTCGGACGTAATGGTAGTACTGCTAGAGCTGTACTTATAATGCACATCAGGGGCATCTGCTGGTATGAGACACTTGTCGAAAATTAGACAATGAATAGAGTCCGCTATTTTGAGTTCCTCAAGAGACTACCGACAATCAAAAGTACACAGTCTGGTTAATCGGTGACAATGCCAGATTTCATTGCTATGCGTCAATTACTTTCTAGACTGAAGAAATAAATATCCGACGCTGGCATTGATCCGCCTACTTTCCCGATCGAAATCTATGTGATTATGGAGCTTCCTATAGCTTAACAAGGGTAATTAGTAAGCATGCATATTCCATTTTTCAGGTAGCCATAGTTAAAAAATTACATATTGGAACGCGAATATGGTTGATCAAAAGTTACCAGGGCACTAGCACAAGCGTAGGAACTGGAAAAAAGAGTATGTCCAGCACGTATTTAGAGAAATTATTAAAAGTTATTAAACTTCAAAGTCTTCTGTTTTGCTTGTAACAGCCATATATATATATATATATATAAATATATATATTATTCGTACAGGTTGTGCAGTACCTATGCGACGCAAGCAGAATTCAAGGTAACGACTTCTGGCCTTGGCCGTAACGCTGGGGTGTGGACTGTTTAGATCGAAGTGGCGGTACAGGTTGATGTGAGTTTAAGGGGAGTGCGTGTCATCATACCCGGAGTATTATGGGTAGTTTGTAATGTTAGTGGGAAGTAATTAGTTACGCGATACTATACGTCTGTAATCAAAGCGCAGTTTTATTCATTTGCCTCTGATGTTTACCTCCATTACCTTTGATGTTTACCTTTCCCTACTTAAGCGGTTATGCAAAGATGCTTTGAGAGTGCGACAAGAACTGGCGCTCCTAGCTTTTAAATGTACCAACTTTATTATTATGTATGGGCGCGCGCACATAGAACTTCGCATCTTAACACTGAATAAATAGAAGGAAAAATACTGCTTCAAAACAAGTTGTTGAAATCGTTGACCAAACAATCATTTTTACAGTATCGCATGTGCGGGGGGAACTGCGAATGCAAAGCAGACAGAAGAAGGACCATTGTGATGTGGATGGACCATTGAAGGAGAGTGATGAGTGACATTTTTAACTCATCACGAGACAGAATACTTGGATTGACAATATATGCGTCGTTTAACATGCGCTTCCTAGTTTGGATAAGTTTCACACTTAAATATGTTGTCTCACTTATAAAATGGAGCCTGGCTTATATCGTTGTTCTTTGAATAGCGAAAATATTATTAACATGTTTAATTTCATTTAGTATTTATATACATGTTTGAGCTGATTATGTCGCTAACATACCTAAACATCGAACCGGATATTAATGAAACATTATAGCATCAAATCGTCGGTACAGGATAAGTGTTGAACATTTGCTTTCAGCAAATAGCTCTGCTCACTGCAACACGCATTCATATAGGCCATCCAAACAATATTGACTTATATAATATATAAAGTCAATATTGTTTAAAGCTTCTCAGACACCTACACCCAATAGGCGTTCACCAACCTATGCATCCTTATCCTTTTCTAGATCAGTACCTAAACAATTTCTTCCTGCTTTTCTATCTCGACCCACCGTGGCTTTTTGTTTACTCACTTCGAAACTCTGCTGCTATTTTCGCCTTTAGTACCATAGAAAGCACCATAGAAAAGCAACCGCCAGTAAGACGAAACACTTGACTCCCGACATACGTCGAAGGCGTCCCCTCCTCGTGCGTACGACCATCTGGCGTCTCGCCGGCAGATCGAAAAATAGGGAGCCTGTACATTGTCTTAGGATGTGGCAATGCAGTTTGCGATCAAGCGCTGAACCGTCGATCAGGTTGCCTAAGTTATAGAGCGAACTCATCTGCTGCAGGAGGAGCCACATCAAAGGGAATCTTGTAATTTTCTGCTTGTCGCTTTGGTTGGAGGACCTGCAGATATATAATTATACCATTATACAGCACCGGGTAATGCTGGCGTATACGGTACTTATGCATTGTGTTCGTGAAGCACCTTCAATGTTTCGAGAGAAAAGCGGCATATCATCATAAATTAGGTAGTGGCGGCATTTTATTAAGAGATAGGGTATTAAATTGCATATCAGCCAGTGCACTGAGTGGCCAGCAGTTACCACGAAAACAAAGGTCTTATTTGAGATTTACGGGGCCTGCTCGCGAACGCATACGTGTCAATCTTCTCTTACGGAGATATCAGCGGTGCTTCGTCGACATTTTTAAGGCTGGTGTGACTATGAGTTTCTTTATTAATGTTTTCGGCTTAAAAAACGTACTGTCATACACTCGTTTGTGATACATGCGATTCTCCGTCCGCACCAGCGACCCGCGTGGTTTTTCGGTGATATCGCCCACTACTTCGGCATCCATCACCCCGTTATACATATATATATATATATATATATACCCTATATACACATAATCACGATGATGCTTCTTGATGTACAAGCTAATGACGGTGACGATGATGTGGTGAATTTTCTCTGTTGCCTATCGCGGATGAGTATTTCTGCTGTCGATGCGTCTTTGTTGTTTGCCTATAGCTGGTGTTGTTATTGCAATGGTGATCTTCGTTTACGGTGGGATCTATTTTATGCTGACGGATTACTAAGCTACAAGCTTGCTGTACCTATCTATTGTCCGCGGACGCCATTGTACGAGGCTATTAATCAACGATCGTTTCTTGTTTATTTTGAATGATTTGTGTTCGGTCGGAACAAGGTGAATAACGGGACGTGAGCGTGTTCAAACGGATTCGATGCAGTGAAAACTTGATCAGTTTATCTGTATGACATGGCCTACTGCACAGGAAAGACAATGACGAACGCAGCCGTCTATCAGCCAGCGTGAACCACGTAAATAGATGATCGATAGCGAACTTTGATAGAGATTTATAACAGATAAGTAATGCAAAACAGCTGGAAGCGGTCGCCGGATAAGCGGACAGAAAGACGCGTTAGATTAGTAACCGCTTTGCGGAAGTTTCTGATCTTTTTCAATGCCGAACAAAAGCTTTCAGCCTTGACAAGGGTCTATAGGTCATCTATAGTTGACGATCAAGAGCAATAGATTGTCGATAATGATGATGATCTAACACGAACATTTCTTACGGACATGTTGATTTCAATGAAATCGCTACTCACTTGATAGGGACTTAAATACAAACTAATTTCAAATAGATTTTTCTTAAATTTATCGAAATTTACGAACAATTTTGTTATAATGTCAGTGACTAAAGCTATACTGCTAAGCGCAGGTTTCGCTCAAAAAAACCCACGTGTTTGAAACTTACGCTAAAGGTGTCCATCGACCATCCTAAAAAATCTAAATGACCAAGAAGGACTAAAAGCAAAGAGTTTGTAAGAAACAAAAACTACAAAAGGAGCAAACAATCTAAAAAAGGTTAACCGTTCAGGCTTTTCTACAGGTCAGTTGGTCATTTCGAACGATTTTCGGGCTTTTTAATCTAAATTATACTGATTACGGATCCTTTGGAAACAGCATGAAGACTAGCTATAATATAGACCAAATCTCAAACAGTCAAAAGGGGGCATCTAATCCAGAATTATTGGACAGCGGCTGATATTCGCCTATATCTGATATCGGCTGATACATCGGTCTAACTACGAATCTCCCGCCTTTGCCACGATAAGTTTGTGGTTTCGCTGTAGAAATATTGGCCTTATTCTAGTCATAACAATGGCGAGTCAAAACACCCATATACTTTAGCCACGTTCACCATTTAACTATTGCTACAAGTAAGTGAGTTCATATTGTAACACCGCTTCAGTAAGTACACACCTGTATACATTGTAAATGGATAGAATTATGCTTCGCTCGCTGTATCACGTTGCTAAAACGTACCACTTTCTACTGATATTACAAGTTACCCATAACAGCAAGCCGGCTTTCTATAGAGTCATATAATATTATCTTTACTCAAACAGTTCCTATATCACTGCTGCGGCGACGGCCGGAAGTCGTTGATTGGAGTTCTACGCGCAATACATAGGTCATGTTTTGTGTGAATTAAATAAGATGTATGTATATAACAAATCCGGAGGACATTTAAATTGAGCTTTTGAGCAAGTTGGGTTGATTTTTTTAATATGTGTTCGAAATTCTTTTCTGTATTTATACACAGTTTTGACAGCAGCTTCAACATTGCTATATAGCTATTATTCGCGTTCCCATATGTAAATTTCCCGATTCTTCCAAAGCAGATTGACAATAGGATATACTAACTCGTTAAAGGTCCTATTTAGAGTATGGGAAAACTTATAATCACGTAACCTTAAATCAGGTTTATGCCCAAAAGTAACTCAAATAGATCTGTCATTATCACCAAATCTGTGCCGAGGAACTTAAGATAGCAAGTTGCATTCATTCTATCATTTTCGACGAGCATCGCATTGTAGCGGATGCTCCTGATGTCTTTACAAACACTGTAATCATTCTACGTTGAAACCTACTCAGTGTTGTCATCAAATGCGATCTTGTTTTAGAGCGACGCCATTCTCTTGTATGGAACCTCTACGCTGGTTCCATTGGTTCCAAGAATTGAACCAGGCTTCTTCTATGGTAACCGAATGCTCCAGACGGGTTTTTGTGCAGATTGAAGTTCTTTTAGTTGCACTTGAAATACACCACAAACGTATTCAACTAGCCTGAATTCAATGCAAACGGGATGCATATATTACCCAGTTCCCATATTCTCAGTAGTTGGATTATAATTCTATAACACGTCACATGTGAAATGGCAGTGTTAGCCAATGGAGCTCTTTGCCCTCGTCGGAAGTTTCTTCGACTGCAGCAATGAGTTTTTGTCCTTGCGCTGTCGACTGGGTGCCTGATCGCTGGTCTTTAACGTTGCAATTTCTATTCCTAAAGCATTTGTGCCTCCTTGATTAATGTCTTCACCAATCTTTGGTGAGTTTTCGCAGCGTTCCGACCGTCGGGGAAGGAGAATTTCACCTGAGTTGTAATTTTTGAGAATAAAAAATTTTTGTGGATTAATAATATTGCACCTGTATACACACAACCGCGCGGGCGACCGGCGGGCCAAATCAAATCAGGGACAGTCCTTGACCATCGTCACCATCCCGTCATCTGTACTTATAAATGAAAATATCCACGAATGATCGAAACGACGTTGACCATTGCGTTGATTTTAGTGACCATGTTAACATACAAGATCGACATGAATAAACGTAATAACGAAATGTGTAAACATGTACTCACGACAACGATCTTAACGACGATGGCAGCGATGTTCTACCATTAGATAAACAAGCAAAAAGGCATCAAGTACGGAAAATAAAATTATCGTTTGCCAAATTATACGTTTCCATTGCCTGCATTATTTCCACGTAGTGATAGAGTAATGATTATAATAAATAGCATAAAATAGACAATGATTAATTATCTTGCAATATTATATAGGAGAGTCGAACGCATTTAATTTTTTTTTAAAGAAAGATTTATCCTAGCCCATTATACAAAATTAAAAACAAGCCATTAAAACTGCTGTACCATGCTGATTTTTATTTTTCGTTGGACCTATTGTCAAAAGTCCAACGAAAAATATAAAATGACAACTATGTAATTCAAACCAATGCCGCTGAGTCAGAAGTTATTAAATGTGGTAATTTATCTTATTATTATAATTTAGTTATTAAATTTATTGTTTAAATTAAATTTAAAAAGAAACTTTAGGTTTTACACAAAACTACCTTCGAAAGTCCTATTTCCACAGTGCCACCGTATATATATATATATATATAACTAATTTCTCTCAGGTTAACCTCAATGAATTTTGTTCGCAAGTTTCTGGAAAACAGTTACCAGTCGAATTTCATCTACCAGGTGCGCGGAATTTAAAAGATATTTTATTTCAAGGTCCTCTGGATAAAATAGTTTTTTCCGTCTCTCAAACGCAATTTTTTTTCTCGTTCGCCATAAATATCCACATGTATCTAACCCTTTTATATTCATGTATTTACTTTCAGACGAAAATACCACTTCATAAGATCTCGCACTACCCATCGTTGTCCGAACTCTAACTAGACCGAACCGACCTAAGGATGGCCTCTGCCACCAATGGTTCCGTTCGACCCAGCTCCGAGCAGTCAACACCATTATCGTCACGGCACTCCACCACAATCAATGGCCACATCTGTAGTCGAGTGCCTGCTTTATCAACTAGAAAGCTTCCGGAGGGCCACAGCACTGCGTACGACAACAGTTATCAACAAGAACCTAAGCATAATCAGAAGCTTGGAGAGGACCAAGAAAATTCTTCAGTTACTGACGGTGGCGCTTACCCTAAGTCTCTTGTTCTGACAGCACAAAGTCGAAGACCGAAATCGATCCTACAATTACAAGCTGACCCTAGTTCAACCTCGAACCATTTCGACCCTCGGATACACAACAGTCCCTTGCGTAAGCGACAGGCTCATGATGCTGTCACATCAGTGTGTATGCTCGTTTTCGTCCCCACGGCAATTGTTATCTTTTTGGTTTACCTCGTAATGCTTTGTAGATACTACTCATGTGTAAGGAATACTCTTAAGCTAGTGGCAGCCCTGCTCGAGGCCGTCGTTTGGTCCCGACCCATGAGGATGTTTTCGGAATTGGCGGGAATCCCTGTGGCCCTAGGAATTGCTGTCTCAATGTACTATCTCGTCATATTCTATTTCAACAGCGATGTGCCTGGGGTGCGGCCCCCGCTACCGCATATCAGCTGGAAAACAGGGATTCGGGCAGATCCCAATTACAGCTTCGGACTACTACTGGGTTTCATTTGCTTAGTTTTCTACTCAATTCCAGATATTTTACTGTTTCATTCAGCAAGAATCTACAATAGCGGCTGAGCTGTGAAGCAATAAAAAATTTACGTGGAGCTAAGGTTGCACACAACCTAAAATTCCATGGATCGACTTTAGAGAATATAGCATGCATGCAAAAAATACGCTTGACAAAGATTTCGGAAGACAACGAAGAAAAATGCAAGCAAATCAAGTTGGTAGAGAAACATGTAATAGCTATCAGGGCAATGTAAATGGCCGTTGAAACCAGCACAAAAGCAATGTAATTTCTACAACTGTCAATAGCTCAAAAATACTTTATATGTATATATATACATATGTACACTACCAGAGCAACAGAAGTGAATTAGCTACTTAACTTAGATAACCTCTATAAAATCATGCCGTTATTCAGGCACTGTAATATTATGTAAATAAAAGATACTCAGAGCTACCCGTTCTAAGCAAAACAATAATAAAATCTATAGCATTACACAAAGCTAACCAAAGCTATTCACAGCAGTTTCAGTATTTAACTGAGTCATATGGAACGCAAAAACCGCACAAATCTACAGTATATAT